>NC_081178.1:25786163-25956163 GCF_012432095.1 Onychostoma macrolepis
AGGCCTATTTAAGCTTAATATCTGACTTTTTTTAATGTCTATAAACACAGTAAAAAGTGATGAGTTGACTTAACTTAAAAAAATTGAGGAAACCTGTTGCCTTAAAATTTTTAAGTATATGATAATTAAAAAAAAATAAGTTAAGTGAATTGTCAAGTTCACTTAACTTTATTTTTATTTTTTAATTATTATTTACTTAATAATTTTAAGGCAACAGGTTTCCTCAATTTTTTTAAAGGGCATTTAAAAATGCTTACTTCATTTAAACAAAAAAAAACAGAAAAAAAATATCATTGTCACATATTTAATATGTTTAATATGTTACGGAAACAGAACCAGAGTAACCTTCTAATAAAAACAGTAATTTTCATATAAATTGTAAGTCATGCTCCGCTCATGATCATGTAACTCACATTAATCAACACTAGAGGACAGTATTGTATTCGCAATAACACAATAACCCTTAAAAGCTCTAGTATCTTGAATTTAAACCATCATTATAGACACACAATTATGATAAATGTATTATTGAGCTGTTGTATTTTATGGCTGTTTGTACTATGATAAACTAGGTCAGCACACTGAAGAATTTCATCTAAAAATGTGTTAGACCCTACTTGTCATAAAGTTGAATTTATTATATCAGTCATGTGATAGTAAGACCCTATTGGTCCTAAAATCTAAAACAAAGTTATGTTTTAATGAAATATATGATTTAAATGTATAACTATCAGTCCAAATAATACACATGAATATGGTGTTTGATCTTAAAAGCTGTGCGTCTGTACAGTGTGTCTAGAGGAGCTGCTCCTCAGCAGACAGAGCAGTATTTCAGGATTCAGGCAGGAATTCATTGCGAAAGCTGCATTGCCTCTTTTGGGCGTCTCTTTTTCTTCTGCTTATGTAATCATAGCAACCAAGGTTTTCTGGGTCTGTTTTTTGCACATAATACAGGATCTTTTTCCATCATTCCTTTTAATAAAGCAGCCACCCAATACTTTCAACATGAAACCAGATTTTAAATTATTTTTTTGTATATCTCTCTGTGTCAGTTCTCTCCCTTAGACTTTCACTTCTCTTCTTTATTCCCTTTTCTTTGGAAGTTATACTTTATTTAAAGATATGTTTTTATAGAGAGGGTCCATTTTAACAGTGTCCTTCAAAACTCATATACTAATACGAATCAACGTTGTATTATTTGGTGTAAAAAATAAAAAATAAAAAAAAAAGTATACATGCTAAAACTGTACCATAGTTATAATAAAAAAGACATGACATGATATTGAAGTCAGAGTGATACGATTGTACGGTTGGGGGAACATTAATACACTTCAACATACAGTACAAATTATATTAGTAATTTTAATCAAATTAATTCATCATATTACTAGTTTAATATTATAAAAAGATATATATTTTAATTTACCCCTCAGGGCAGAAGAACTGTAGAATGTCTCCCAGAAACATGAGAGACTTCAAAACACCTCAGGACTGAAAATTAATTATTTCTCTTATGAATATTAATAGATGACAAGTGCATTTCCTTTTGACTTAATGGAGTAGAAAGTTCCCTTAATCATGTGAGTTTTCAGAATGAAGAATCGGTTGTGCACTTGGTTAAGTCTAAATCGCATCAGTATCCGGTTTATCATAATTAACTAAAACTAAAATGGAAACTAAAATTAAAATTTGAAATAAGACGTCCACTAGAATAAAATATATACAAACTTTTTATTTTAGCATGATAACCAAATAATTACTAAACAACAACTAAAATAACTAAAACTAAAATGATAAATATAATTTATATATTATTATTAGGCTATATAATATATATTATAATTATAATATAACATATAATTGTATATATATATATATATATATATATATAATTATGACAAAAACACAACACAATTACTAAAACTTAAAATGATATAAAAAAAACTGATTCAAAATATTAACAAAAAACTATAATAATATCAATATTATCATTATCATATGATATGATCATTAATACTAAAATAACACTGAAGGTAGGCTATTCTGAATCAAGTGGATTTAACAGGGAAATCAATCAATCAATCAAACTCTTTTTTTTTATTTTATTTTTTTTATCTCCAATGAAAATAGCATTTACAGATTTACTTCAAATATTTACCTTCTGGTGATATGCTATTTTTTTATACCAAATGTAACAATAAAATAAAATAATAACAAATCATAAAATATAGGGAGTACACTTTAACCAGCAAGCAAGCAAACAAACAAATAGCATTCTCATTCATAATCTTTGAGTTATTTAGTACTTAAAAGGCAAAAGCACTTTTTGGACTGAGAGGGCTCGTGGCGTCACAAGGCAGAGCGGATGACGTCAGGAGGTGTTTCCTGTGGGGGCGGGGCCTGTGTGAGCGTCTGCTGACCTCATAGTTTTTCATCCAGCGTTCATCAGCTCTTCTGTCCGACGCAAACACGTCGACGATAAACGCGGCCAGCGGACTTTGTGGAATAGTTCATTTCACAGCAGACGGACGCAGAATGGATTGTTTGGCGTGATTTGTTTTGACCGAAGGATTTAAGAGAAGCTCTTTTAGGGTTAAAGAGAAACAGAAGGATACACGTTGACAAAAGACCCCTATGAGGCTTCGAAAGTGAAGAGAGAAAACTAGTAATAAAAGCCATAAGGTAAAGTTACCGTCTGAACGCTGTCCGCCGAATAAAGGACGCAGGTTTCATCAGGGTCTTATTTTATAGAGTATGGTAAAGTGGTGTTTAAATCAGTGTGAAATGTGTGGTAAAGTTGCTTGTGTGGCTCGAGTAACGGTCCGTCTCGCAGATATTTTAGGTGCTTTATAAAAAGATGTTAGACACCCTATTGCTGGCTATTTACTTGTTTTTTTGTGATTTCTAGCACACAACAGAGGGGAAAAAGGTTGACGGACACTTTTTCTGTTGTTTTGTTTTATGTTCCATCTGTTTTTTATATCAATATGAAAGCAGCACATCTAAGTTACACTTTTGGCTTGGGAGAATAATCCTTCTTAGCATTTTGTGCCCCTATACTATTTTTATTTGAGTCGAGGGGTTTATTTAAAGTGGTTATTATTATTTTAATATTGATTATTATTATTATTATTTAATTTCCACAGTTGTATATCTTAATCTAAGACAAAATGAAAAAAAGGAGCCATGACATATAGAACGAAAGTGTCATTTTACATTCATATCTAGAGCTCAAGCTGTAGGTTTCATGTGGAACTTGGGTAACACTTTTCCACTTTAACAACTCTCTCTATTAACTAGTTGCTTATTAGCATGCCTATTATTAACATATTGGCTGTTTATTTGTACTTATAAAGCACATATTCTGCATGACCATATTCTACATGCCTAATCCTACCCAAAAATATTAATAAGCAGCCAATTAGGATTTTATTGAGGCAAAAGTCATAGTTAATGGTTTGTTGATTGTAAGAATTGGACCTCAAAATAAAGTGCAACCAAAAAAAAAAAAAATGTAGAATTAATGTAACACTTTATTTTAGGGTCTCTTAACTTGTTGCTTATTAGCATGCATATTTCTAGAATATTAGCCATTTATTAGTACAAATTAAGCACTTATTAATGCCTTATTCTACATCCCTAATCCTACCCAATACCTAAACTTAACAACTAACTTACTAACTATTAATAAGCAGCAAATTAGGAATTTAGGTCCCACTTTACATTAGGTGGCCTTAACTACTATGTACTTACATCAAAAAATAAGTACAATGTACTTATTGTGTTCATACTGTATTTCAAAACACTTCTGCTGCTATTGAGGTGGGATACGGGTAGGTTAGGGACAGGTTTGGTGGTCTGGGTAGGTTTAAGGGTAGGTTAAGGTGTGAGGGATGGGTCAACAGTGTAATTATAAATGTAATTACAGAAATTAATTACAGATGTAATTACATATAGGTATTTTTAAAAATATAAGTACAATGTAAAAACATGCATGTACACAATAAGTGCATTGTACAAAATGATTAATTCAAATGTAAGTACATAGTAGTTAAGGCCACCTAATATTAAGTGGGTCCATTTTGGTACCTTAAAGGTACATATTAGTACTTAAAGTGTGCATATTTGAATCTAATAGGTACAAAAGTGTACCTTTTGAAAAGGTACCGCCCCAGTGACAGCTTTTGTACCTTTATTTCTGAGAGTGTAGCTTACATGACTATGTAATGGATTTGCTCATCTGTTTTCTTAGGTAAATGCGTCTAAGCACTATCCAGTATTTAAACACAGGCCATGGTGCTTATCTGGACTAACTATACCGTACAGAATGACTGTATACTGTATCTACAGACGTTTCTCATTTTACTGTATAACTAGGGTACATATTGGACACAAATGGAAAACATGAGTGAGAGAAAACACACACACACACACACACACACACTCACAAGATATCTGTCATGGTTTATCTACAATCAATTTCTCAAATGTGACCGAAGCAAGTCTGCTTCCTAAAGCTGACATGTTCCTTTGAAATGTAAATACTCCAGGAAGCAGTCTGCATTGATCCATCGGATGCAGTGACACACTTGTACCCATTTTAATCTGAAGAGGACGTCTGGCTGCTCTGTCCTTCAGAACAACCTTGCGTCTGACAGCAGAGGAGCTTTTTTAATCAAGTAAATGGACGTAAGACTCAGTGTAGGTGGAATAAATCAGGTGTGTGGTCAGTAGCATCTGTTCGCTGACAGTGCATGACCTCTGACCTTCACAACAGCTGCTGCACAGAAAAAAATGTATTGTTGGACCTTTAACCAGCGACTCCTTTTGACAGATAAGTGCTGAGCAGTTGTGTCATCTCTGAGAATGAATACACAATGCTGTGTTGTGTTTCTGCTTTGCTGGTTGTTTAATATAGATGCTTAAAAATAGTTTTACATATGAAGGTAACTTTCCATTGGTACATTTCTTGCGTAGGATGTAGATAATAATGCTTTAGTGTTAGATTTATTCAAGCACTCGTCAGTTCTGATCTTAGTAGAAATATTTATAGGAACGGATCCAGTCATTGTTTTCCAGACCTTGTTTGGCAGTCATTCTGAACCAGGCTTTGGTCTTGAATCCAGGGATAGGACTAACCCAAAAATATAAAAATCCAGATTAAAGGATTAAAAAAAAAAAAAAAAGTAAATTCTGTCATTATTTATTTATGTTGTTCTAAACCCATATCCACCTTTTTCCTTCACCCCATGATGCTTTGCATGAACAATGGAAGTAACTTCCGTTAAACATTAAGTAATCAGCAAAAGGTTTGCTCTATGAACACAATAATAAGCATTTTCAAAAACTGAGTAGAATGAGGTGAGATTATTCTACTCACCCTTCAACCATCCAATATTAAAAGGAAATTTAAAAGTGTTAAAGCATTAACTAATTATCTTCAACATACCACGGATAACTCCTAAAGCTAGATTCTGTCCGCAGCAACATTAAGGTTAAATATCACTGTAGTAATATATGTCTACATTACGTAACAATTACATTTTAAAGCATCTGTGTTAAAACAAACCTGGAAAGAGACGTCAGGATTTAGGAAGAAAAAACAAGATTTTTTTTTTTTTGTGCATTCTAGTTAATTATTCATGGGATATATCATAAATGAAATCTGTGCAGTATATGTTGTCTTTTTTCATATTGTTTCACATTACAATACCAAGAGTTGCGTTATTCTCCTGACTTCTGAAAATAGAACATGAAGGACAATGAACAGCTCATTCAGTCAAACTGACAGAAAAGGATTATTAGTGCTACCTTATGAATTAAAATGATTTGTTTCAGTCATTTTGAGTGGACCGTCCCCAAACCAGAAGTGCCTCCCATCATTTAAAAGGCTGTCGGCTCATTGGGAAAAGGGTGGATAATTAGGCCTATCTTTCATGGAATACAAAAGATTTTTTGGAAGATTTATTTTTCCTTTTTTCGTTACTCATGTCCATACAGTGACAGTGAATGGTAGCCAGTGCATGTCAAGCTCCCCAAAGTCACAAAAAAAACACCATAAAAGTAGTCTCTGTGACCCGTGTGCTGTTTCATAAGTCTTCATACAAAAGCTTTATGTGAGGAACAGACTGATTTTTTTCTTTCACTGTAGCTTATAAAAAATGCTTTAAATTGAAAATGCTTTATATTTAAATGTGAAGAGGTATGATCAGTTATACAATACACAATAGTCAAAGAAATTTGGGATCATGGCATCAAACCTGATGTTACATGTCTTGAAATTTCATATCTGAATATACAAAAACAAGTTTCACACACAGTTGGTTCTGTGGTACTTTCTTGTCATGTTTGGACATTTCTGGCAGTCTGATCACCATTATTTTAATGGATGGATGCAAGTTGCTTGGACACTTCTCTAACCATCTTCTGATTTTTATTCTTCTTGTAGACCATATTGCCTAAAAAATGTCTTCCTTTCACAAAGGTTGCATGTTGTTCTCAGTGTCTGTTTCTTTATTGTAGGGTTGTTGTAAAGCTGTCAGACTTAAATCTTGAAACACATGTGTCTGGAGGAACTCGGCTCTAAATGCCCCAACTTTTCTTCTCAAAACATTTGACTCTTCAGTATTCATTAATGCTTATATTTTGGCTTGTAAAGGATTGCAATCTGTGACTGTGGGCACATTTCTTTTAAACTCTGTTCTCAAATTTATGTTTTCATGTTGCGATAAAGGAGCTCAGAATGTGTGTCTATCTCCTTTCCACCGGTAAAATCTCTCGTTTGATGTTGGTCTGGAAAACAGGCCCCTGTCTAATCTGATCTACTATTTGTCCCCTCCCTATTTCCTTCGAGCCGTCCGCTCTTGTCTGATCTTGGTTCTCATTGCTCTTACCGGTCAGCCAATGAGAAAGAACCTTTCTTTGCCGGTGTACAATGTAAGCAGTATTCATGTGAGCCAGCGGAGGTCACACAGTAAATTAGCTTGAAATTGACCTGCAGTGGCATGTGGTCAATGCAGTATTGTGTAGCTGGTCTCTCAACCGTTTTAACCAATCTTCTTCCCAGTCTGTCATGAGTAAAAATGCTGAAAACTACCGTTTTTGTTCGTGCTGAGTGAAGGAAATAGAACAGGAAGTGCTTGCAGTAAATGCATATATGCAAATCGTAGGAGCCAAATTACTGTATGTTTATGGAAAGGTCATTTGTTTATTTTTTTATTTTATTTTAGTTGACCCCATCTAGTGGCTCAGGTGGAGATGCAAGATTTACTCTATTGAGGTTTTGTTTTTCATTTTGTATTTTTATTTTTTAATTGCAATAAATGCTTCATCAAGTTTGGACCAATCAACTATGTGGACAATGGATTTGTTAAGACTGTGAGTGTCAAGCCTTTTTTTTTGTTCAGCCACCAAAGTGGACGCCTAGCCACTACACAAGTCAAAGACTCCTTTCTGCAAGATGAAGATCACAAAGGAAATGCACTTGTAACTGAAGAAGACGGATATCAATGAGCACATGGCATGGACTGTTTGTTTGTACTGCATATACAGCTTCATGTGTTTCTCAAACTGAGCCATTGAAGAGGAAATCTGCTAATGGATGAGTAGATTGTGAATCCATGCAAGTTGTTAAAGTCTACTATAGGAAGAGTAGATTGTTATCTTCACACCTTTCCGTGTGCTGAATTAGAAAGCAAATATGGATGATACTGCTAAAGAGTTTGATGATAGTGAAGAGAAAGTCAAGCATGACCTCTCAAGCACTGTTATGGATCTAGATGAGAATGGCCATGTATCCAAGTTGAGAAATGCAAGAAAAGGAAAGCTTTCCCACTTAACCAAAAGAAAAAAACATAATGATGGAACTTATGGAAGACGCTACATGTGTGCAAGAAGTGAAAGCAAATTTGTGCATCTCCTGGATGATCTTAAATCCCTATGAAACTCATCAGGAATGACTGACTTTTAACACTTTTCTCTCTTTTGTTTCTCAATGGTTATCTGGAGTATCTAAAGCTGATGAACCTCAAGAGATTCAAAGACAGCATGTCTCAAGTCTCCATTTGTGAGTCCAGAGCAAGATCATTTTCAGTTGCATCTGCAAGTCTAAAGGTGGAAGCCGAAAGAGCGGCCGTTTTAGCACAGGTGGCTGCACTCAAAGAAAAACATCAATTGGAGGATAGAGAAGATGAGTTGAATAGAGAGAAACAAACACTTAAGAAAAAACGTGTGCTGAATGCACAGCTAGAAGCCTCATCAGCCAAACTTGCAGTTTTGATGTCTGCTGGTAAACAAGGAGCAGCAGCAACAGCCAAGCCACGCTTACCATGTGATAGTCAAGACGACTTGAATGCTGACATGTCAAAAAGTTATGCTTCAGAGTGTGAATTATTTTCATTAGACAAGGTCTTTCTGTGGTACAAACCCCAAGTGTTCATCCCAAGGATGGTGTTCAACCAAATCCTGTCTTGCTGCAATCAAATGGCCAAAATGCGGTCAGCAAAAAAACTGAAGCTGTTCATCAAGATACCAAGTGTGTCTAAGCAGTGCTCCCAGAGCAGTAACACGAGTACAAGCACAGATCATGGCAATTTAGTCAACATCCTTCAACGCCAAAATGGCATAACGTCTCTTTTAGTGAAGCAACATCAGCTTTCAAGTCTTCTGATATTCTGAAGTACAGACCATTCATAAGAGCTTTTGAGTATGGCATCGAGCTAAAAACAGACCGGCTGTACTTTCTTGATCAATTCACTAGTGGCTTCGCCAGAGATCTGGGCCTGTATTTCTCAAGCTTCTCAAAGTGCCATTTTAGTCTTAAGTGCTGAGAATTCATGAAATGTACTCCTACTTTCAAACTGAAGTATAAAAGCGAATTATCAAATTTCTTAAAGCTAAGAATCACTCTTACTCTCTCAGTTATTTAAGACCGCTCGAGAGGTCTCGGTGGTTAGGAGTTGCCAGCAGGGGCTTGTGATGGCGCTGAGGAGACAGAGACGTGTGCAAATCTTTCAGGAGAGGAACAATGTTCTTGAAATGTTTGGCGACGAGCACTTAATCAAACGGTTATTTTCTGAGCGGCTCTCTGCGCTGCATCACTAAAGATAGGCACCTAGTCTATTTTTGACGGATAATAATAATCGTCTCGCTGTCGTCAAAGGCATCGCAGTCTGTCATGAGTAAAAATGCTGAAAACTACTGTTTTTGTTCGTGCTGAGTGAAGGAAATAGAACAGGAAGTGCTTGCAGTAAATGCATATATGCAAATCGTAGGAGCCAAATTACTGTATGTTTATGCAAAGATGATTTGTTTAATTTGGTTTTTTTTGTATTTCTATGTGTTATTTAAGTTAACCCCATCTAGTGGCTCAGGTGGAGATGCAAGACTTACTCTATTGAGGTTTTGTTTTTCATTTTGTATTTTTATTTTTTAATTGCAATAAATGCTTCATCAAGTTTGGACCAATCAACTATGTGGACAATGGATTTGTTTTGGATATGGACTTCTTTTTTTTTGTTCAGCCACCAAAGCGGACGCCTAGCCACTACACAAATTATTTCCATATGTTAGCAGCTACATTATTCACATTTAATTTTAAGGTGCACCATAATTCTTACTTTAAAATGAGCATGAATAGGTTTGTTAAGGTCTGTCTTTCGGTAAGTAGATGGCCTGTTGTATCATTAGTTTGGGAATGTTTTGAATCAGTTGTGAACAGCTGGTGTTGTACAGCTGTGGGTAGAAATGCAGAACCATTCGGACACATCTGTCAAAAAAAGAAAATCAGTTGCAAAGTGAGACATTATGTTCTTCCTCATCTGGGATAAATTCTCACCAAACAGGAAGGTTAATCTTAATTCAGCTGCCCTCATGTGAACCACTTTCAGATCAGTTTAATGTCACTGGAAGTCATTCATCTCACATTGAAACTAAGTTGCTACTGAGGTTGTAGATGAAGATCGTTGAACGTAAAAACTTGATATGGCTTCATGTGGATTCTGATCATTTGGATTACAGTGCAAGAATAAAAGATTGTTTGTGATCCTTTAATGTTGCCTTTTGGGCATATTTCATGAGTCATAGCACGTTCACAAAACTGCAGTGGATAATGAAATATCACATAGATAATAGTTAAATGATTATAGAATTTGTATTCATTTTAAGGCTTTAAAGTGTAGTCTTGTTTACCATGTAATTCTTTGAAGCAAGTTTGCACCAGAAGTCTAACTGAACAGAATTAAGTGATATAATTTCAATTTAAGTAAATGAGTCAACTGAATTTAATAAATGCGAATGAAAACATAATCTCAGTGATAGTCAACAACACTAATATTTGCATGAATTAAATATTTGATAAAAAATAAAGACATGCTACATTTGTACATTTGCAAATACGTACATGATTTAAGTTTTGCTGTCATTACATGAATACTGTACATTTAATAGTCTATGGTATGAAAATATAGGTCCGTAGGTTTTAGTCAGAGGTTCAGTCTCCAGTTTTGAAATACTTAAATAAATAGAAATTACAGTTATCACTGTTGTCCCAGGAAACCAATTCCCTACATCTTTTATCTTGTACATCTTGTACCCTGTTTAGCTGTGTCACAAGATAGATAATGTGTGTGACGTGTATGTATATATTTCATGTCACAGTCCGCATCTCCTGTTGGGTTTATTATTTGTGATAACGACCACCTTACTTGTACCCTTACCAAGAGACCAATACAGATCTTAGATAAAACCGTCCATTTCCTCTAAACTATTATAAGCTTCACTATCTACCGACACATTAACAGCTCTGTTACGCCTTTAATAGTAACACTTTACAACAAGGGTCTGTGGGTTAACATTAGTTAATGCAAGAAACTATGATTTACGAATGAACACAAATTTGAAGTGAACAATGGTATTTAGCAGTAAACGTTAACCTACATTAATAAATGTTAGACAGATTGTTGTTCAATGTTCACAGTTAATTAGCTTTAATTAGTTTAACTGTACCGCTGTAACCTGTTGGCTTGGCACTGAACTGCTTTACCCTTGTACGACTGAAAGGTTTTGTTCAGAAGTGTTGAGTCAGCCCCTCCATTACAGTGAATTATTCATTCATATTCAGTAATAAAAATGATATATGAGCATGTGACTGCGTAATTTTCCAACCACTCAAATCATGCGATTAACCTCGGTGATGCATCGACCAGGTGGAATATGAATCAGATCAGTTCAAGCCTGAAGGGGATTCACTATGAAAGAGACACAGCGCATAAAATTGTTCATTTGTTATTTTATTGTACATTTCTCAATTCAACTTGTTCATATATGGTCGATGCCAACCACTTCCTCTTATATATCCTCATATGTATATGGTAGGTATGACAAAGGTCCTTGTGGTTTGGTTTTCATAGGCAGGACTTCACCGCGAGGGGTTTCTGGCTGTTTGCCAAACTGCATGGTTTCCTGTAAAGCAGCGATTCCTGTATAAAGCCAGCACAACGGTTAAAAGGGACTAGTCAGGCAGAAGCAGTAACATTACGACGGCGCTGAACACTGCCGGCTTCAGGTCTCAGAGGCGTAATATATCATGCTCAGTGTAGTCAATGCATTATATGTGTGCAAGCTTTTATAGAAGTTTAACTCTCACCCAGCCCTCAATTTGATTAATTCGAGGTGCGTTTTACTGATACTAGCAGAGACATTGGGAATAGGGTATAAAAACCTTTGTTCTGGTCATTGGGAAAACATCTTAGGGATTCCTGGGATGTTTTTTTAGGAGGATGGTAGAGTTTGTGGTTGACTACTGAGGGTGGAGAAGATGAAATGAAGGGGTTGGACTTAGGGTGGAACCAAGCTACATGAGTTTAACCATATATTCAACCAAGGCTCACTGGAAAAAATGTGCCTATACCTACATTTTTGCAAAACTCCAGAAAGGATCAAATAAACACACGTGGCTTTTTACACAGTTCCTTTTCACACAAATTATGATTACAATGGCAGATTATTGATTAATAAAGACTTATTTTCACATGGTTCTTTGCACAATACAATTGTATGACCCTAAAACCCTTTTACTATAGTGCTAAACTAATACATTTTGAAGTTTGCATCTCATAACCAGGTTTTCTGATGTAGTAAACTTGCTCAATAGCCCACCTGGTACAGCATTGCACTTGCAAAGTCCTTGAATCACAAGTAACAGCCTAAAGACTTGTAGAAACATGCTAAAGTGACATGGTTGCTTCAGCAAATGCATTATTTCACATTTAAGTTAACACTATTGGTTACATTTATTGTCAGCTTTAGTGTAGAAAGTACATTATTTTCAGGCACAATAAAAAATTATAGCACCACTTACCTTACATTTCTTTTCCAAACTGCCACAAAATGTACAACAATCAGTTTAATAAAACATTTCACATTCATCTGTTTTTGGATAAAACTGTAGTGCTTTTATTGGCACCCACTGGACGTGTTGCAAAATGTTTAAGATGCGATGTAATACAACTTTGCAGAAATGTCACCACAGGCACATATTTATATTTGTAAGTTGACTTTTAGCATCAAGCCAGTTCCTTGACAGTATAACAACATTGCGGGCAGTTACTGTAGTTCTACTGATTAGCTGTTCTTAGAGGTGCTACATCAAAATGACAGAATGAGAGAAATCCCATTGATTTACATTGAAGGAGGAACCCAAGCCTTATCGTACTGACTTGTGACAGTAACACCCAGAACCATATAGCGACATGCTAAAAAAACAAACAAACTCTAAACACTTTTAGCAATGACCAAAACACCCTATCATCATGGTGTTTACATTTGTTTGAGTAAAGGATGATCACATTATATTTGGAAATGTAAATACCGAGTTGCTTTTTGTAGTAGCCTGCACAATGAACGCTCTCTCTTTGTTTCTTATGCTGGTGTCTCTCTGCTGCTTGGTGATTACATACATCTTGTTCTATTTGTGTCGTTGTTGAATTGTGGTTGTCTAAGTAATGTCCAGTACAGCAGAAAGTGGTATTGATCCAGTATGACTGTGAAGGATGGGCTTGAACTCGAGCATTAGCATGGTCAATATTCCCCTAAAGGTCCATCTTATAGAAAGAACGTAATATTCATAATCGATTTTGTTGTTTGAAAGACAAGCAAGCATAAGGTCAGTTTTGCAAATGCATTATTTACAGCAGGGATTCTCAAAGTTTTTTTACTTAAAATATTGGTGTGTGGTTATTAATATTGGTTTACAGCATGCATGCAATTTATTGTATTCGCAAGAAAACTGAAATAGTCATGTTTCAGCAAAAGTAGGGCTCCTCGGATATCTATATTTGCATTAATAGTTCAAGTATATTCAAAAAAATAAAAACTACCCTTGCAGATAATATAACATTAATGAAATAAAAAGCCACTCAAGTGTACTTAAAGAGAGACCCTTTCATGACTGTATGCACACTGAAGTGCACTTTGTAATAATGTCTAATTAAATGTTAATTTTCAAGTACATTTCAAATTTGTTTTAAACTTTTGCTGTGCTTTCATTTTAATGTATTGACTAACATAGGCTCATGTAATGCACTTGATTATAATTTTTTTAATTGTAGTGAGTTATTCAATATTACATCATTACAGATGTGTTATTAAAAATTTATTTTAAATACATGATTATACATTATTTAAATATATGCACAAGTTTCGGTAATACTTCATTTCAAAGTGCCCATTACACGCTACATGCACTTACTATAGCAATAATAAGAGTAAATTATTCATAATTACAAGCAATTAACCCTAAACCAAGCCCTAACCCTAATGCTGTAAATACATGTTGTTAAATAATAATGCTCAGTACTTATTTGTATAAGTACGCTACAACAATGATACCTTAAAATAAAGAGTTACACTTTATTTTATGGTGTCCTTGTCACAAATTGTGTACATTTAAGTACTGAATAATATTAATTAACAACATGTTCTTGCTACAGGGTTAGGATTAGGGTTTAGTTTAAGGTAATTGCATGTAAAATTACACATAAAAAAATGTATTTAAATCGGACAAAAAACACTCTAAAGTTCAGGTAACTGCATTTAATATAAATTTAATCTATGATAAATATCCATTTAATTGCAATTAACATGCATTTAAAGGTCTAAAAACATTACATTCACTGTATGTTCCCAAGTTCCTCGTGTATTCCCAAGTATATTATTTCTGTAATAACTACTATTTTTTAAAGATGCTAAAGTGTATTTCTTTTTAACAAGGGAAGAGCCATCCTGCATGGGTTTGATTCCACGGGCATACTGTAGTAAAACAGTAGTATAGTAAAACATTTTGAGATTTCCAGGTGCTTGAGAAGACCAAAAATGAACCTTTAAATGAGCAACAGAAGCAGTCGAGAGATTTTATTCAGCGCTGCAGGCGGATTGTTAAACCTGGAGCTCATTACACGCTCCCCCGTTTTAAAGGGATATTATCTCATGGTTGTGTTTGGCCCTCGTTTCAGGACAGAGGTTGAATGGGGCATTCGTGGGCATTAGTTCTGATCCCTCGTTCCCAGTCCAGAATGCAAAAGACCGGAAAGAGAGCAGAGAAGAAAGAGGGGTTCGTTCTGGACTGGAGGTGGGATTTCAATGTCCTGGAGAGAACGGCCGCCCTTTCCTGTTTTTCTCTTTGCTCCTTTTTGTCGCTCTTGAGTGTGTTTTTTTTATTATTATTATTTGCATTTGCATTTATCTTTGTGTAATCTTCATAAGCCAAAGAAAATTACAGTAGGATCAGAAGAAAGTTGACTTCTGGTCAAAAAGAACAGACTTTCAGCAACAGTTGAGTCTTGTTGTGACACTATCTGTGTCTTGGACCGCACAGTTTTTACCAGAGCATTGTGTAGATAGCAATATCATTCCCATGATGCTCGCTGTTTAGCCTCCCCCCAGCATTCCTGAGTCAAGCTGTGAAACCTCATTGAACAATTTTTTTTTTTTGGACACCTAAATGGTGTTTTACAAGTTGGTTTATGTTCACACTATTAATTAGGACCCAAAATGTGTTTTTCTTGGCTGGCTCAGGGTTATTATTATCGTTACCTAACACTAAAACTGTTAAAACATTTTTGTTAATTGAAATAAAGCTGAAATAAAGTATAAATATTAAATTAAAAACCTAAACAAAAATTAAAAGTGAATTAACTTTAAAAAGTAAGTTAGATTAACAATATAAACTGAAATAAAAAATAAATGAAACCAAAATAGTAATATTTAAGAAGAATTAAAACTAATAAAAAATGACAAAAGCACATAACAAAATCACTAAAAACTAAAATTAAAATTAAAATATACAAATAAAACCTACATCACAATGTAAGTAAAAACTAAAATAGTGTATAAATAATATTAAACTAACCTGGGCTGAATGAATGAAAAATAAGTGTTGACTTAACTGATTCTTTGCCATTGAATTAGTCAAAAAAGAGAACAGAATAAGGCTTATGCACACTTTATATTTGTATTAAAGGACACCCTGGGGCTAGTTGTCACAATGTGAACCTGCTGTTTATTGAAATTGATTGATTCATATTTATTTTTATTTATTTATTTATTTTAGTTTTTTAGAAGTATGAAATACCTTTTAAGGCATTTTTTTAATTGAGGGGGTGTTTACACAACACCACTTTTAACTAAATTGTATGCGTTTTGGTCGCTCATTTACATGACAACGGTGTTTTGGGGGCCTGCAATGCACTTTTGAAAATGAGTTTTTATAAATTATGTGGTTATAATCTCTTTGTAAACTATAACAAGATGAATTTGTGAAATCTGTGACGTCATGCGTGTGCATGTTATGTGCTTGCGTAGTGTTTCTCTACAAAGTGATATCGCCAAACTACTGGCCTGGCGTGCGTAATACAGCGTTTTAGTCGTTTTCACAGATCCGTCTGAACGGGGATCCCATCTGTATGTAAAACTTTTCAAAATGCAAAGGAAAAACCTTTCCGTTTTTAGCACATCGTTGTCATGTAAACATACCCTTGTAGTCAGTGTAATGGGAAGAGTTTCGTGTGACCTCACAGAGCTAAACTCTCAGAGACACGCGGTCTAATCTGGTCGCTCTGCCCGACATGCTGTCTGCACACTGGGTGTATAAACAGCACACTGAGAGGAACCGTTTTTTTTAACATGCACACATGCAAAAGTTAGTTTACTATAGAACAGACTCACAGCTTTACAACTTTCAGAGGTGTTACCAAGTTACTTGTGATTTAATCTGGGCCGCCGCAGTTCCCATAGTGGCTCACTTTAGCGTTTAAAGGGAGGAATTCCTCTAAGCCACCTCATCTCTGCCCATCGAGTTTAATGGAAACCACATGCATTACATTCAGCAGGGAAGTAAAAGGCATTTCAGCCTCACCCTGGACGCCCCGCACGAGCAGAAGGGTGTTTTTGTTTCCAGCACTGGCTATATTTGTGATTTCTTTGGAACTGCCATTAATGTAATGTGTAATTCAGAGGTAGTGGCATCAGACATGTCTTACATCAAGCTAGTATCACGTTATAAGCGTCTGTCAACACTTTTGGATAATGATATGCTATTTTTAGACCATGCTGGGTGCCAGAATGTCTTTATGCTTCACTAGGTTTGTGCATTTTTACTATGGTTTTGTACGTTGAACTATTGCATACAGTAAAATATTTGGCTATTTATTTTACATTTCATAAAGCTTTTGGGGGAGACATTTTGTAATGCTAAAACTAATGTGTGTTAGCTTTCAGAACATTTATATGCTAGTATAATAGTCCTAAAACCTGACAAAATTAATGAACTGGAGGACATTTGTCAAGCCTTCTACTTCAGTATGAGGAAACTTATTTTAGCACATGATAATGTTAGCCGCTCATACTTTTTAATAGATTTCATTGTACTGAAGACGTCGCTGCATCCAAAGTGCTTTTGAGCCCCTCACTGACATGTGGAGCCAAACAGAGGCTCATTTATTAACCAGACACAACACACAGTCTCATGGGACACACCAATCAATAATGTTTTACCTGGCAGGACGGACAACAGCCATTTATGCTTTCAGCAGGCTAAAGTGCTCTGAATCTAATGAGAGATCACTCTTACAGGAACTATAGAGACTATTGAACAGAGCTGAATTTTTGAGTTTTTCGTAATCATTATAGATTAAAATAATCCCATTTTGAGTCATTGTGTAATTAGATTACAAAAATTACATAATATCCTTGGACAGAATACACATGGTTAAAAGCACATAAGTCGCAATGACAAATATTTAAAATATATAATAAAATAAATAGAAAATAATCAAATATTTATTCTACAGCTGGTCTGTATTTTTCCTAATACTTGTTTGTTCGTTCATTCATTCATTCATTCATTCATTTATATTTTTACGTGTACTTCTCTAGAGTTGCGTTTTTAAAGATATAGTTTGTCCGCTCTTGTAGCACCCTTTGCCTAAAGGAGTCGGCACTATTTCTGGCAGGGAAAGAGCAGATAGGAAACGGTCTGAGTGGTGGATGATGGTTACTCTTACCCAGGAATGGCATCTGAGAGGCGGTATTTAAATTAGCCCAGCGGTTCCTCTTGCAGGAGCTGAGAATAGATAGAGCTCTGTTGGGTGATGAAGGTTTATGACCTCCAGTGAACTCAAGGTCATCATTCTGAAAATATGAGCAGTAAAAACCTATTTGTATGCACATTTTGGAATATGGCATAAAAAAGCTGAATGGAAACAGCAAGATGTGCATAAATTCTAAAAATGCACATAAAAAAATGTATGTGCTCAACTGAGTTGGATCATTTTTTTATCCGATGAGAAAACATGAACATAAACTAAATGGAAACACATTTACTGAATAAATTCCTCAATGCACAGTAAAAAAAAGTCATGTGACTTTGCGCAATGGGACAGTATAGCATGACCGAAAGCAAGATAAAACATGACCGCATTTATTGCATTTCATCTGCGAGCTCTGACGTGCAAGTGATTTACAACCCGAATTCCCAGAAATGATGGGACGTTTTTTAAAATTTGAATAAAATGAAAACTAAAATACTTTCAAATCACATGAGTCAATATTTTATTCACAATAGAACATAGATAACATAACAAATGTTCAAACTGAGAAATTTTACAATTTTATGCACAAAATGAGCTCATTTCAAATTTTATGCCTGCTACAGGTCTCAAAATAGTTGGGACGGGGGCATGTTTACCATGGTGTAGCATCTCCTCTTCTTTTCTAAACAGTTTGAAGACGTCTGGGCATCGAGGTTATGAGTTTCTGGAGTTTTGGTGTTGGAATTTGGTCCCATTCTTGCCTGATATAGGTTTCCAGCTGCTGAAGAGTTCGTGGCCAAATCTTCTCTATAGGTGAAAGATCTGGACTGCAGGCAGGCCAATTCAGCACCCGGACTCTTCTACTACAAAGCCATGCTGTTGTAATACCTGTAGTATGTGGTTTTGATTGTCCTGCTGAAATACACGTCATCTGGAGGGGAGCATATGTTGCTCTAAAACCTTTATAGGCAAGGCAAGGCAAGGCAAGTTTATTTATATAGCACATGTCATACACAGTGGTAATTCAAAGTGCTTTACATAAAAGGAAGTGAAATAGTCATTAAAAATAATAATAAGGAATTTAAAAAGTATAATAATCACAACAATAAAAACAAAGTGATTTAAAAATTGATTTAAAAAGAATTTAAAACATTTAAGAATAGAAAATGATTATACATAGTGCAATCAGTTCGGACGTAGCACAGTGCAAAAACACATACAATCTTGTTTAACTGAAGAAAGTTCTGGCACATCCAACAGTTTATTTCATCAATGCATTGGCAGAGGGAGTCAATGGGGCTGTAGTCATTTGGAGATAAGGCTAGGTAAATCTGGGTATCATCAGCATAGCTGTGATAGGCAATTTAGTTCTTTCTCATTATTTGTCTTAGTGGGAGCATATACAGGCTAAACAAGAGCGGTGCAAGAACTGAGCCTTGTGGGACTCCGCATGTCATGGACGTCCACTTAGACTTATGCTCTCCTATACTCACATAATAACCTCTCCCTTCTAAGTATGGCCTGAACCATTCAAGTACCATCCCAGAAAGCCCGACCCAGTTTTCCAGTCTCTCTAAGTATGTTATGATCAACAGTGTCAGACGCAGCACTAAGATCTAGTAGTACCAGCACTGATATTTTGCCAGAATCAGAATTGAAGTGAATATCATTTATTATCTTAATAAGCGCGGTCTCTGTGCTATGATGTGCTCGGAAACCAGATTGAAAATTGTCCAGGTATCCATTTGAGTTTAAGTAGTTGTTCAGCTGATTAAAAACTACCTTTTCAATAATCTTACCTATGAAAGGAAGATTTGATATTGGTCTATAGTTGTTCAACATTGTGTTATCAAGATTGCGCTTTTTCAGAAGGGGCTTAACAACTGCAGTTTTCAGGGAATTTGGGAAAGTCCCAGAAAGAAGTGAGGCGCTCTAAACAGTTAAGCACACTTTTGAAAAAAGATGTGGGAAGTGTGTCAAGATAGCATGTTGATGATGTAAGGTGCTGTACTATTTATTTCAAAATGTTGCTATCGATTTCTTCAAAAACAGACATAGTCACTTCTTTTTGAAATCGCGGTCGAATCTGTGTGACCTCTGCAAAACTAGATATGCCAATCTCCTTTCTGATATTATTGATCTTCTCAGAAAAGAAGGAAGCAAACTCATTGCATTTACTGTCAGAGAGCATTTCACTGGGAATTTGACTTGGGGGGTTTGTCAGTTTATATACCTTTCAGCATTCACAGTGCCTTCCAAAACATGCAAGCTGCCCATACTGTATGCACTTATGCACCCATACCATCAGAGATGCTGGCTTTTGACTGAACGCTGAGAACACGCTGGAGAACACGCCGTGTCCTCCTCTTTAGCCCGGAGGACACGGCGTCCGTGATTTCCAACAAGAATGTCAAATTTGGACTCGTCTGACCATAGAACACTTTTCCACATTGAAACAGTCCAGTTTAAATGAGCCTTGACCCACAGGACACGACGGTGCTTCTGGACCATGTTCACATATGGCTTCCTTTTTGCCTGATAGAGCTTTAGTTGGCATCTGCAGATGGCACGGCGGATTGTGTTTACCGACAGTGGTTTCTGGAAGTATTCCTGGGCCCATTTAGTAATGTCAATGACAGAATCATGCCGATGAGTGATGCAGTGTCGTCTGAGGGCATCCAACAAAGGTCCCTTACGCATAGAGATTTCTCCAGATTCTCTGAATCTTTTGATGATGTTATGCACTCTAGATGATGAGATTTGCAAAGCCTTTGCAATTTGATGTTGAGGAACATTTTTTTTTAAGTATTCCACAATCGTTTTATGCACTCTTTCACTGATTGGAGAGCCTCTGCCCAGCTTTACTTCTGAGAGACTCTGCCTCTCTAAGACATCGCTTTTATGTTACAGATCTGATGTCCATTAACTTAATTAGTTGCTAGATGTTCTCCCAGCTCTTGCTTTTTCATCCCTTTGTTGCCCCCGTGCCAACTATTTTGAGACCTGTAGCAGGCATCAAATTTGAAATGAGCTCATTTAGTGGATAAAAGTGTAACATTTCTCAGTTTAAACATTTGTTATGCTATTTATGTTCTATTGTGATAAAATATTGGCTCATGCGGTTTGAAAGTCTTTTAGTTTTCATTTTATTCAAATTTTAAAAAACGTCCCAACATTTCCAGAATTCAGGTTGTATTGTATGTGAAAAAAGACCCACAGTGACTTCTCCTACTGCAGCAAATTACCTTTTTCTTAGTGATATTTGATGCCAATTTATCAGTAAGTGACTATTTTGTTCTCTTTGTCTCGCTGGATGGAAACAGTGCTTTATTTTTATGCCACATTCCAATTTTGTGCATTCTGTTAAGTTAAATTTGCAATTTGAATGGAAAACATAGCTAGTGAGGTTGCAAAGACAAGGAGAGTTGTAAGTGATAAATGTACTATGATGAGAACAGACAAAGAACTGAACAAAACTAGCAGTCCTCAGATGCCATGTATGTAATTTACAGTAACAATTTTCACCTCAAACTGATTAATTAACAGAAGTAATCACTCCACTGCCTCATTAACAACAGTTGTAGTTGGATGTGTTCCAGTGTTTTCGAGAAACAGCCATGACTAGTTTCTCCAACAATGCATTATATCAAAAGCATTAAGTTAAGTTACCCAGTCATTATTGACTGTAATAGTCATGTATGCTATTCATATAGTAGTGAGAGATATTTCAGAAATACCATGATATTAGCATGTAGAAACAAAAAGAAAAGAAAACAAGGTATTACCATTATACCATGTCCAAAAATCAAGGTAATGCTCTGTAAACAGTGAAACTGTCACAGATATCTAAGGTTCTACTTTTTGTACTTTTTATTAATTTATTTTGTCAAGGTCCAATGATTTCAGGTTGATTCAGTCAAGTTAAATCATATAACCATATATTTATATATAACAGTTTATACTGTTAGCCTACTGCTGGTTTTGAAAGTGAATCCACTGCTTATAATTGTTGTCTTGTTGTTGTAGATGGACCCGAAGCTACTTTTCGTATCAACATTATTAGGGATCATTTGTTGCAGCAGCGCACAGCAAGGTAATGTGATGAACTCTCAGATCGCTGTTGTTTCTAATGCTAATTCAGTGTATTTCTGTCCAGTGTACTGTAACTCTGTCCAACTCCATCAGAATTAATAAGAGCTGGGTTTCCATGAGGATAACTAATCGTTCTCTCTTCAGAGCGAGCGGTTAAATACTGATGTCATTAGTCAGAGCTCGCTCCACCCAGCGTGGTCGGAGCATTATCCATAATGGAAAACATAGAGTAGTCATCTCTGGCTCCAATTACAGCGAGCCGGAGTGATGGAAATGAATCGAAGCTGTAGATGTGAAATGCTCTCCGTCTCTTCTGTTCCGCAGAGGGCAACGAGTGCATCAAAGCCAACGCTTTATCATGTGGCGAGTGCATACAAGTGGGGGCTAAATGTGGATGGTGCACTGATACAGTGAGTAGCATTCAAATACCACGGTCAATCTGTTCTTTAACCCTCCAAACACATTTATTGACACAATATATCAATGCAGAATTACATTCATATTCATGCTGACTAATCAGAGCTGTACTGATGCATCATTATAAGTCTGATATTGTTTTTACACAACATTTCACTAAACAGGAGGTTAATATTAAGTAACCTGCAGGACCAAACAGACATAATGCCAAACAAAATGACTCAAACTAAGACATCAGATATTAATAGGTATGGCAGATTTGCCAGGAAACAGTAATGACCGATGAATTCTGTCATTCCATTCATGCGAGGAAATCTCATTCCAACTGCTTCTGCATGGAAACATCTTGGTGATGCTTGAGATTCCTTACAGCAGTCCTTATAAGGAATGTCAAGCATCAATAAAGCGTCAAGATGTTTCCATGCATCATCAAGTCCACAAACAAGTGTCATTTTAGTACCATTGAGATACTATTATCATTTAAATTTTTGTTATTTTAGAACATTAAGTTAAACTAAATTAAAATGAGAAGTGTTGTGTTTGCTTGGTTTCTATATTTTATTTTTATTTCAGTTAACTTTCATTTTATTTCAAGTAACTGAAATAGTTTTTTTATGATTTTAATTTTAATTGCAGTTTTAGTTTACTGTAATAACCCTGGAAACAAGTACTGCAGGATGCAGAGAGGATAATATTAATATTGTCTTGTTAACTATGTTAATATTGTGTAAATAACTAAATTAATTTTACAGTTTCAAGTGTATTCCATGACTGAATTTTAAATATCAATTTGTCATAACACAGTTATTTCTTTAGATTAATTAACTAATTCATTATTTTTAGAATGTTCTCTTTTTAGACATTCTCAGATTTTTTTTTTACAAAAATTGTTTTGAAAGACAAAATTCTGACAGTTCATGTTTTTTTAATTTGATAGGATTCTTTTCTTTATTGTTTTATATGAGAAATGTGCACAACCATTCATTTCTTAAGAGAAATTAATCATTTTATTCAGCAAGGACAAGTTTCCACAACAATATTGAGCAGCACAACCGTTTTCAACATTGATAATAATCAGAAATGTTTCTTGAGCAACAAATCAGCATATTAGAATGATTTCTGAAGATCATGTGACACTGAAGACTGGAGTAATGATGCTGAAAATGCAGCTTTGATCACAGAAATAAATTACATTTTAACAGATATTAACATAGAAAACAGCAATTTGAAATTGCAATAATATTTTACAATATTAAAGTAATAATACTCATTAAAAAACAAAGAAACATGACAAAATTAGCAATTAAATATTTTTTTTACAACTTAAAGATTAGATTGTTAATTGATTGAATTTTTTTGTTATCGTTTTTACAATGGATTTGTGTTATTCACTGCTTCATCAACATCTTCAGATAATCTGACATGCTTAATTCACATAATGCAAGCAGTAACAGCTGTTATATTTACTGTCCACCAGGAGTTTCTGAAGCAGGGAGAGCCGACGTCGGCGCGCTGTGATGAGCTGGAGTCGCTCAGAAAAAGAGGTTGCGCTGCTGCGAAGATCGAGAACCCTCACGGGAGCCAACGCATCCTCAAGAGCAAAGCAGTGACCAACCGCAAGAAAGGAGCAGAGAAACTCCGACCCGAGGACATTACTCAGATCCAGCCTCAGAAACTCAGCCTCAACCTCAGATCTGGTGCCAACTCACAATCTGAAACCCTTGTTGCTTTTTGTTGATCTCTGCAAGTAATTTTGGGAATACTAATGGGTTTTTGTTGGTGTTATTCCTGTAGGGGAACCTCAGAATATCAAACTGAAGTTCAAGAGGGCTGAAGACTATCCCATAGACCTGTACTACCTGATGGACCTGTCTTACTCCATGAAGGATGACTTGGAGAACGTTAAGAACCTAGGGACTAGTCTGATGAAGGAAATGTCCAAGATCACCTCAGATTTCAGAATCGGTGAGAGACTTATCAAATTAAAACAAAACACTTGGCTATATTATATACATGTATTAACACACAAACAAACACACATGTACACATGTATATATAGAATATAGCTTTTAAGGATATATGTTATATAAAATGTTTGAATGATTTATTTTTAAATATATTCAGCTCTAATTACAAATGTCTTCAATTTACACAAACCAAAAAATGAAAGTTTATGTTTATGGTTCTTTGATGTTGGTTAATGGTCAAATGACAGCAAGTGTTTTATTATGTATAATTATATAAATGATTATGTAATTGATTTTATTTTAAAATGATTTATTTAAAGTATAGGGCACAATTTGGTCATAAAATATGTTTTTTAACTGCAATATTCTCACATCTCATAAGAAAATGTCTTATGCTGCTGTAGAAACATCCATGCAAAAAGAGCAAAGAGACCACTTAAGTGATAATAATAATTGATATAATGTAATATAATACAATTGTATTTTAGAAAGTGAATATTAGATCATTATAATAATTTTATTTTTCACAAAATGTTACAATACTAAATTCTTCACTTTCGAATGTTAAACCCCTTTTGGTGGAAAACTGCAGCGAGGCCTTTAAGTGTGTGTTTAGTTAGTAAGACAACTGTTGATAAACACCTCTCATTACTGATAAAATGCTGAAAACCTGCGAAACAGAGTAAATAAACACACAAGTCAAGTTTATGGACAAATGTTCATGCTACGAAAGCCTTGTATTAGAATTAGTGCTGTCAAACGATTAATCACACGTTTTGTTTACATAATATGTGTATATATATATATATATATATATATATATATACAAACACATGCATGTATAGTTTTAAGAAAAATATGTTATGGTTATATATTAAATATATTTATATATATATATATATATATATATGAATATATAAATGCATAAACATGTAAATATTTTCAAATATATACTGTATGTGCGTGTATTTATACACAGTATACATAATGTAAACAAAAACTTTTATTTTGGATGCTATTAATTACGATTAATTGTTTGACAGCACTATTAGAATATTACATTATTATAACCTATAATTAAATAAGACATAATCAAAACTTTCGTCACACTGCCAAAGAGACAAGAGCAGGCATGCATTTCAAGCTAAGACGCTGCTTTGCTCGTTTCCGGATAGGTTTCGGCTCTTTTGTGGAGAAGACGGTGATGCCGTATATCAGCACGACTCCAGCCAAGCTCCTGAACCCCTGCACAGGGGACCAAAACTGCACCAGCCCCTTCAGCTACAAGAACGTGCTGAAACTCACCAGCAACGGGGAGCAGTTCAACAGTCTGGTGGGGAAACAGCAGATATCTGGCAACCTGGACTCACCTGAGGGGGGGTTCGATGCCATCATGCAAGTGGCTGTCTGTGGAGTGAGTGGAGAACATCACCGAGGACGTTTATTTACTGAGAATATGTGTCCTTATTTAGTTATTTTCGTTATTATTGAAATGCTACAGTAATTTGTTTTTGTGCCTCCGGTTCACTCTTTGTATCCCTTGGCCTCATTTTTCTCCTTCTTCCTGTTTTTTCTTCTCTCTCTCTCTCTCTCTCTCAGGAGCACATCGGCTGGAGAAACGTCACTCGTTTGTTGGTTTTCTCCACAGACGCAGGTTTTCATTTTGCCGGCGATGGCAAACTAGGTGGAATCGTGCTTCCCAATGATGGGAAATGCCACTTAGAAAACAACATGTACACCATGAGCCATTATTACGTACGTATAAGACAACTTCAGGTGATTTTCAGAGCAGACTATTGGACTATGTTTGACAGATTTAGCAGAGCTTTCATTTCCTTTCCTGACTAGGATTACCCGTCCATCGCTCACCTGGTTCAGAAACTGAGTGAAAACAACATCCAGACCATCTTTGCAGTTACAGAGGAGTTTCAGCCTGTTTACAAAGTAGGTCCGCAGATGATTATCGTAATGACGTGTATGGAACGGTGTGTGTCTGAGCAGAAACACTCATATTTCTGGAGCCTGTAGTTTCTTTCCCTGTGAGAATTTTTCTCTTCTTTGTATTTGGCCAATTTGTAAAAGTTTCCACCTGGCCTGTAGTCTTTTTCCACACTAGTCTAAACGCAGGAAACTTTGTGGTGCTTGTTGGATTCGAACCAATCATAAATGCTCACAAATCATAATAGTATTAAATGCAAGCACGTAACATGTCGTTGCGTGACTTGAGTACTCGAATTATCCCACACAGACAAAAAAAATTATTATTATTATACTTTTAAATATGTCTCAAAATATACAAAACATGGCCAAATAATCAACATTTTCTAAAATGTGTTTCAAAATATATTTACGTAAATATACTCTGTGCTATTTTTGTGCATAATAATAATAATAATGTTTGTTTTGCTATGTTGCATAATAATAATATTTATATATATATATATATATATATATATATATCCATATTTGCATGAATGTAAATGTAGGCTAATGTAAGATTGTAAATGTATTTTCTTGCCCCTGAAATACATTTTAAAATATTTTGTGGTATATGAAGGTAGAAACTAAATATATTCTTAATTTCAAAAATATATTTAACTGTGCTTCACTGTTCACAACATATATTTGGCATATATTTAAAATATATTTTGTCCAGAATTTGACTTTTTGAGGCAAGATATGCTATTACAAAATCCCATAGACTTGCATTGAAAGAGCCATAGCTGGAGACGAGGCTGTGTTACAAATGGATGCGAAACTAAAACTCTGAACAGTTTGAATCCAACTTCTCTGTATTTGGAAAGCCACGAGCCCAAAATAGTTTCCCAGCTTGGAATGATCCGAACGCCAAGGTCATAATTTCAAGTTCCTGTCTACAGTTTAACAGGACTGTTGTAAAACAAACACCCCGAGTCCCTTTGCTGAAGATCCATGGATGTTTTTCTCCGTTTTTGTTTTTTTCTCTTTCCACAGGAACTTAAAAACCTGATCCCCAAGTCTGCCGTGGGGACGCTTTCTGCGAACTCCAGCAATGTTATCAATCTCATTGTTGATGCCTACAATGTGAGTGGATGAAGTTTCTTTCGAAATATCTGCCGTCTTTAAAGGAACTGGCCTGATTTCTGTGTTCTCTCAGTCTCTTTCCTCCGAGGTGATCCTTGAGAACAGTAAGCTTCCTGAAGGAGTGACCATCACCTATCAGTCCCGCTGTAAGAACGGAGTGGTGAATGAGGGAGAGAACGGACGGAAGTGCTCTAACATCTCCATCGGAGACGAGGTGAAGCCACATCAACACCAATGCATCATCCGTCATCCACAGCAGAAACCGCCAGCCTGTTGTTTCTGAGTCGTTTTCTGTTTCCACTGCATTCCCAGGTATCGTTCACCATTAACATCACGGCTCAAGGCTGCCCCAAACAAGGCAAACCTGAAAGCATTAAGATCAAGCCCCTGGGCTTCACCGAGGAGGTGGAGATCATGCTCAACTTCATCTGCGAGTGTGAATGTCACAAACACGGCATCAAGAACAGTGACATGTGTCATAACGGCAACGGGACGTTTGAGTGTGGAGCCTGCAGGTGAGACTGACCTCACCGTTTCATTGCTAAATGACATTTTATGTGTTTTCCCGGAAGGTGAAGCAAAATACTCAGCTTAAAACAATCCTATGTTAAATGTTTTTGAGTCTTTTTATTTATATTTTTAATTAGCTTTCATTTATTTTTAGTCAAATTTTAGTGCTTCAGCTTAAACAAACCTCTGCAACATTTCTCATTGTCATCTATGTTTTTCATACAAGATTATATTAGATATTTGTCAGCTATTTTCAATTAATGAAAATTAGTTTTAATAGTTTTAGTGAACAATAACAACAATGTATATTGCATAAAATGAAGACCACTTTTAAATCCCTTTTTGCACTGAATATCAGCATATTTTCTCACAAAATTCCTATTTACAATAAACAATGAAAATATTAAAAAAAAGTCTTACTGTAACCGTTAATTGTATTGCAATTACTGTAAATGCTTGGACTTTTTCTTTGTAATTCTCATTATCATAATACATTAATTTACTGTAGAATAAAAAAATTAAATCTAGAATGCAATGATTTGTCTATTTCAGCATACATTAAAGATGATACAATGTCAATGAAAATAATGCCACAAAAATTTTAATTTTAAAAATACTGTTTTTGTTGATTTAGGGTTAAATATAACACCGAATTTTTGATGTAAATAATCTTTGTGAAAAAAATACGCCAAAATATGTTATTGCATTTATGTGAACTATTGTTACACTGACTAACATTTTTTTTGTGGGTGTCTTCTGCAAATCATGATAAAAACAAATGATAGTCATTTTGCTTAGAAAAATAATAATTTAATTAAACAGGACACATTCTAATGCACAGAAAAAGTAATAAAGCTGAATTAAACTTGCATTGGTTTGATGCTTGAAAACCCTTTTTCGTTTTTGACCCATAAACATGCAAGCGAGAGACTTTATGTGAGTAAATGTGAGCTGTGTACTCCGTGTCCTCTCAGGTGCAATAAGGGACGTGTGGGCAGGCAGTGTGAATGTCGAAAAGACGAGGTGTCCACCGAAGACCTGGACAAGAACTGCCGCAAGGACAACGGCACGGACATCTGCAGCAATAACGGCGAGTGCGTCTGTGGCACCTGCGAGTGCAAGAAGAGGGACAATCCTGAAGAACGCTACAGCGGCAAATTCTGCGAGTGCGACAACTTCAACTGTGACCGCTCCAATAATAAACTCTGCGGAGGTACTCAAACAGGAAGCTGCTTTCTTTTTAGACCATGCATGTCACCAATACATCACTCGACAGACCGTTAATAGAAGAAAAGCAGCTTGGGTAGCAGAGGAAGACTGTTTGAAATGAGCAGATGAAGGTGGTTAACTGGTCACAATAATGATCTGACAGGTGTTTTAGTGCATTTTCTGCAAATATGGAAAAAAATAAAGGGTCTCAACTTAAATATGTGCAAATTGTCACATGACCAGCAGTTTAATTCCTGTTTGCACCATGAGCAGATAATGGTTTCATCAAAGCTCCAAAACAAAAGGCTAGTAAAGTATGTTAACATAAAGATATGACAAATATTTTTGGTCCACATCATCTTTAAGGCGTCTAGTATTAATATATGAATTCACAATTATTCAGTTTTGTTGAGTGTGGACATAGAATGAGTAATCATGTTGATGGTCACAATAGTGACCAGCGTTGGTTACCCTATTTAAAATGTAATAAGTAGTGTAACTATTTCAATTACTTTATTAAAGTAATGTAACTGATTACATTTGATTACTTTTTGAATACATTTCTAAATTTCTAATGTTTTCAACTGTGAATCATTTTCAAGCTTTTAAAGCAGGCAGGGTTGACCTTACAGTAGCACTCAACACTGATTAATGTCAGACTTTCCAAATCCTTCATCACTTGAATTAGGATTATAATAATTTAATTTAAAGCACAGCCACCACAAAATCAGACTTTAGCACCTCTTTTTACTTTGAGATCGTTCTGAGGTTAAATACAGATTTAAGATATAGTTTATAGCTATGTTACGGTTTTTAAATCAAATTTATGACCTGAAACACTGGAAAAACAGTTAATCTTAAAAAAATAAAGCATACAGATAAACCCAAATAGGAAATAAAACCGTTTTCGAATAGTCACATGTCCTATTCTGTGTCCTACACTCTTGAAACATTGGTGTCTCATATTTTAGAGCAGTTAATGCAATTTTTTTTTTTTTTTTAATAATTAACGATTTTTTTTATCTTAGTATACCTATTCAGTGTTGTATAAGAGTTTTTTAATGTATAATGGTAACCATAGAATGCGATGAAACCTTTTAAAATGGGTTAATAACTGGGATGTATAAAATTTTGATGACTGCAGAAATAATTTAATTTCAGTATACACATGATCCCACCGGTCACCATAAAACACACACATTTCCATATTTATTAATTATTTCAAGATGTTTCAATATCATTTTGATATTTTCATGGATTAAATGGGCTAATGTGGTGTTTTTCCTGCAGGACACGGCCGCTGTGAGTGCAGGGTGTGTATCTGTGACGCTAACTACACGGGAAGCGCCTGCGACTGCTCTCTGGACACCTCCACCTGCTTGGCCTCCAACAAGCAGATCTGTAATGGCCGGGGGATCTGTGAGTGCGGGACCTGCAGGTGCACCGACCCCAAGTTCCAGGGGCCCACCTGTGAGATCTGCCCCACCTGCCCCGGAGTCTGTACTGAGCACAAGTCAGTGGAAAACATGCACACATCTGTGGACACAATGTGTGACATATTAAACTACATTCAGTACATGCGCAGCTTCAGTGATGAATTGTAACACAACATATGATATGCTGCTTACCACTTACACAGCAAAAAAAAATATATATATATATATTTTTTTTTTTTTTTAATAATTAACGATTTTTTATCTTAGTATACCTATTCAGTGTTGTATAAGAGTTTTTAATGTATAATGGTAACCATAGAATGCGATGAAACCTTTTAAAATGGGTTAATAACTGGGATGTATAAAATTTTGATGACTGCAGAAATAATTTAATTTCAGTATACACATGATCCCACGGTCACCATAAAACACACACATTTCCATATTTATTAATTATTTCAAGATGTTTCAATATCATTTTGATATTTTCATGGATTAAATGGGCTAATGTGGTGTTTTTCCTGCAGGACACGGCCGCTGTGAGTGCAGGGTGTGTATCTGTGGCGCTAACTACACGGGAAGCGCCTGCGACTGCTCTCTGGACACCTCCACCTGCTTGGCCTCCAACAAGCAGATCTGTAATGGCCGGGGGATCTGTGAGTGCGGGACCTGCAGGTGCACCGACCCCAAGTTCCAGGGGCCCACCTGTGAGATCTGCCCCACCTGCCCCGGAGTCTGTACTGAGCACAAGTCAGTGGAAAACATGCACACATCTGTGGACACAATGTGTGACATATTAAACTACATTCAGTACATGCGCAGCTTCAGTGATGAATTGTAACACAACATATGATATGCTGCTTACCACTTACACAGCAAAAAAAAATATATATATATATATATATTTTTTTTTTTTTTTCTTCTTTTTTTTTCTGTCCAAAATAGATATAATATATGCTAAATATATGGTGTAAACAGAACAGTTATAAAATGCACTGCAAGTGGTAAGAAAGTACATTCCAAATCTTAAAATACATTTAGCAAAATATGTTTTTTAAAATATATAAACTAAACAGTTCATTCAAACAATTATTTATAGCATATATTAAAGATAATAGAATATCAATGTCGTAGTAAAAAAAGAAAATTCAAAATAGTTTCATATTTCTTTTATTTTTAGGATGAAAAATGATGCAAGCAGAAATGTGTCTTTTTGGATATTAGTTGGGTAAACATAGATATGTAAAATTGTGATTCCACTTGATAAAAATGAAAAAATAAAAATAAAAAACACAATATGGTGAAATATTATTACAATTTAAAATACATTTTTTCAATGAGAATATCTGTTAAACTGTAATGTATTTCTGTGATGCACAGCTGTATTTTCAGCATCATTACTGCAGTCTTCAGTGTCACATGATCTTCAGAAATCATTCTAATATACTGATTTGCTGCTCAACGAACATTTCTGATTATTATCAATGAGTGTATTTACATGCACCCTCTTAATGCGATTATAATGAGATTTTGACAATATTGCGATTAATCTTTACCTCATGTAAACGCAATACTTCGATCTAAATAATGCGATTAAGCTCATAATCGCAGCAAGCATAATCGTATTAACATAGGTGGCGTACGCCGATTTTAATCGAAATATACAGGCATGTAAACACCTTAATTGCAGTATTTCCGCTCTGACCAAAGTGCGCATGCGCATGTGACATACATGAATGACGTGACACGCACCTGTAATAATATGCAGATTAAAAACAATGGCGGGGAAGAAAGCATCGCATTCTGAGGAAAACACAACTGACGTTAGCTGACACCAGTCTCTGCCCTTACCAAAAAGTAGCATACATCAATGTGTATGTGACTCATATAAAATATTACATGCATGCACAGTTTTAAGGCAGCTTTAATCTGACCACGACATTGCATGCACATAGTTTATTTTGCGCTTTGATATGAAATGATACGGGCTACAGCGCGCGCCATGTAAAAAAAAAACGCAGGACACACAGATGGGGGAAGCGCTCGTGAAGCTCAGACAGCGCGGATTTCGGACAGCACTGCCTAGCATCCATCTGGCGAATCTCTACCCAACAAAACGGACGAACTCTTTCTGCTCTCCCGGACAAATAAGGATTTCTCACACTCTGCTGCTCTGTGTTTCATGGAAACCTGGCTGAATTACGCCATTCCGGACAGCGAGTTAAGTCTGCCGGGCTTTCAGCTGTTTAGAGCGGACCGCGACGCAGAATCAACGGGGATATCGCACGACGGCGGGACATGTTTTTACAAGAATGAGAGGTGGTGTACAGATGTAACTGTGTTAAAGAAGATGTGCTGTTCCGGTCTAGAAGTGCTTTTCATTAACTGCAAGCCTTTCTACTCGTCGCGGGAGTTTTGCTCGTTCATTCTCATGCGTGTTTACATTCCTCCGCAAGTGCACGTGAGCTCAGCTTTACAGAAACTCACTGATCTGATCACAGAGACTGAGCAACAACACCCGGACTCTATTTTAATCATTCTCGGGCACTTTAATAAAGCAAATCTCTCCGCTGAACTGCCAAAGTAGAGACAGCATGTTACATGTCCCACCAGAGACAGTAATATATTGGATCACTGTTACACAGCAATAAAAGATGGATATCACTCTGTCCCACGGGCAGCTTTAGGACTCTCTGATCACTGTTTGGTTCATCTTATACTGACCTACAGGCAGAAACTGAAATCTGCTAAACCTGTTTTAAGGACTGTTAAAAGATGGACTAATGAAGCAGAGTGGGATTTACAAGCCTGTTTCTTTCTCAGTGATTGGAGTGTTTTTGAAGCTGCTGCCACTAATCTGGATGAGCTCACAGAGACTGTAACATCATATATCAGTTTCTGTGAAGATATGTGCATTCCTACCAGGACTCATCTAACTTACAACAATGACAAACCATGGTTCACTGCAAAACTCAGACAGCTCCGTCAGGCCAAAGAAGAGCTTACAGGAAGGGGGACAAAGTCTTGTATAAACAGGCCAAATACACACTGGAAAAGGAAATCAGAGTGGCAAAGAGGAATTATTCTGAAAAAAATAAGGATTCAATTCTCTTCCAGTGACTCAGCATCAGTGTGGAAAGGTCTGAAAGAGATCACCAACTACAAGACACCATCCCCCAGCACTGTGGAGAATCAACAACTGGCAGACGATCTGAATGTGTTCTACTGCACATTTGAAAAAGCACCCCACACCCACCCTGAACACCTCTCCACACAACCATTTACACCTCCAGCAACCCCCATCTCCCCCATACCTGCAATTCAGATCAGAGAAGACGATGTGCGCCAGGTCTTCCGGAAGCAGAAAAGAAAAAAAGCACCAGGCCCAGATTGTGTTACACCAGTCTGTCTGCAATCCTGCGCTGACCAGCTGGCCCCCATCTTCACACAGATCTTCAACAGATCACTGGAGCTGTGTGAAGTCCATTCATGCTTCAAATGCTCCACCATCATCCCCATCCCAAAGAAATCCAAAATTACAGGACTAAATGACTACAGGCCTGTGGCTCTAACGTCTGTGGTCATGAAGTCTTTTGAAAAACTGGTGCTGGCCCACCTGAAGGACATTACTGGACCCTTATTGGATCCTCTTCAGTTTGCCCACAGAACAAACAGGTCTGTGGAACGATGCAGTCAACATGGGACTGCATTATATTCTGCAACATCTAGATCAGGGTTCCTCAAATCTTTCCCTGGAGGGCCAATCTGCTACAGAGTTTAGCTCCAACCCTGATCAAACTCACCTACCTGTGATTTTCTAATGATCTTGAAGACACTGATTAGCATGCTCAGGTGTGTTTGATTAGGGTTAGCGCTAAACTCTGCAGGGAAGTGGATCTCGTGGGCCAGATTTGAGAATCCCTGATCTAGACAGACCAGGGACTTATGTGAGGATCCTGTTTGTGGACTTCAGCTCGGCCTTTAACACTATCATTCCAAACCTCCTCCTGCCCAAACTAACTCAGCTCTCTGTGCCCACCTCCGTGTGTCAGTGGATCACCAGCTTCCTGACAGACAGGCAGCAGCTAGTGAGGCTGAGAAAATACACATCCAGCACTCGTACGATCAGCACTGGAGTTCCTCAGGGCTGCGTTCTCTCCCCACTGCTCTTCTCCCTGTACGCCAACAACTGCACATCTAAAGACCTCTCTGTCAAGCTCCTGAAGTTTGCAGATGACATCACACTTATCGGCCTCGTTCAGGACGGCGACGAGTCTGCTTACAGACAAGAGGTTAAAGAGCTTACTGTCTGGTGCAGTCTTAACAACCTGGAACTCAACCCGCTCAAAACTGTGGAGATGATTGTGGATTTATATATACAGTATCTCACAGAAGTGAGTACACCCCTCACATTTTTGTAAATATTTTATTATATCTTTTCATGTGACAACACTGACGAAATGACACTTTGCTACAATGTAAAGTAGTGAGTGTACAGCAGCTCGTATAACAGTGTAAATTTGCTGTCTCCTCAAAATAACTCAACACACAGCCATTAATGTCTAAACCGCTGGCCACAAAAGTGAGTACACCCCTAAGTGAAAATGTCCAAATTGGGCCCAAAGTGTCAATATTTTGTGTGGCCACCATTATTTTCCAGCACTGCCTTAACCCTCTTGGGCATGGAGTTCACCAGAGCTTCACAGGTTGCCTCTGGAGTCCTCCTAAATCAGCTAAATCAGCATACTATCATCTCAAAAACATTGCAAGAATTAGATGTTTTGTTTCCAGTCAGGAAACCAGCAGGGTGGATTATTGTAATGGTCTCCTCACCGGCCTTCCTAAGAAGACCATTAGCTCATCCAGAACGCTGCTGCCAGGATTCTGACTAGAACCAGAACATTTGAGCATATCACACCAGTCCTCAGGTCCTTACACTGGCTTCCAATTACATTTAGGATTGATTTTAAAGTACTTTTACTCGTTTATAAATCTCTCAATAGCCTAGGACCTAAATACATTGGAGATATACTCACTGAATATAAATCATTAGGATCGAGTCAGTTAGAAATACCAAGGGTTTACACTAAACAAGGGGAGTCCGCTTTTATCTATTATGCCGCCCACAGTTGGAACCAGCTTCCAGAAGAGATCAGATGTGCTAAAACATTAGCCACATTTAAATCCAGACTCAAAACTCATCTGTTTAGCTGTGCATTTGTTGAATGAGCACTGTGCTGTGGATCATGCTCTGCTTCAGTATGTCACAGTACATGTTGACATTCATGGTTCCCTCAATGAACTGTAGCTCCCCAGTGCCGGCAGCACTCATGCAACCCCATACCATGACACTCCCACCACCATGCTTGACTGTAGGCAAGACACACTTGTCTTTGTACTCCTCACCTGGTTGCCGCCACACACGCTTGACACCATCTGAACCAAATACGTTTATCTTGGTCTCATCAGACCACAGGACATGGTTCCAGTAATCCATGTCCTTACTCTGCTTGTCTTCAGCAAACTGTTTGCAGGCTTTCTTGTGCATCATCTTTAGAAGAGGCTTCCTTCTGGGACGACAGCCATGCAGACCAATTTGATGCAGTGTGCAGCGCTGATCTGAGCACTGACAGACTGACCCACCACCCCTTCAACCTCTGCAGCAATGCTGGCAGCACTCATACGTCTATTTCCCAAACACAACCTCTGGATATGATGCTGAGCACATGCACTCAACTTCTTTGGTCGACCATGGTGAAGCCTGTTCAGAGTGGAACCTGTCCTTTTAAACCGCTGTATGGTCTTGGCCACCGTGCTGCAGCTCAGTTTCAGTGTCTTGGCAATCTTCTTATAGCCTACACCATCTTTATGTAGAGCAACAATTCTTTTTTTCAGATCCTCAGAGTGTTCTTTGCCATGAAGTGCCATGTTGAACTTCCAGTGACCAGTATGAGAGAGTGAGAGCGATAACATCAAATTTAACACACCTGCTCCCCATTCACACCTGAAAATTTGTAACACTAACGAGTCACATGACACCGGGAAGAGAAAATGGCTAATTGGGCCCAATTTGGACATTTTCACTTAAGGGTGTACTCACTTTTGTGGCCAGCGGTTTAAACAATGGCTGTGTGTTGAGTTATTTTGAGGGGACAGCAAATTTACACTGTTATACAAGCTGTACACTCACTACTTTACATTGTAGCAAAGTGTCATTTCTTCAGTGTTGTCACATGAAAAGATATAATAAAATATTTACAAAAATGTGAGGGGTGTACTCACTTCTGTGAGATACTGTACATGTATATATACAGTATATATATGTTTTGCCAGTTTTTGAATATTTTAAATTATATTTTCAGATTTGTATTCATTATTATTTTTTATTGTTATTATTTGCTCTATGGGCAACTATTGTGGTATTAGTACAGTTAGTAGAGTTTTTGGTAACACTTTATTTTAAGGTGTCCTTGTTACACGTTACATTGTAATTACAATACATTATGCATAATTACATGCAAGTAACCCTAAACCAAACCCTAATCCTAATCCTAGCCATATAATAAGTACATATAGTCAATACATTTTTTTCCCTCCTATGTATTTGGTGTATTTTGAGTATTTATATGTGTGTGTTAAGTGTTGTATATGTGAAGCACCATGAAAGTCTGAATTAATTGCCCCAAGGGGATTAATAAAGCTCTAAACTAATATTACTCAGTACTTCAATGTATAATTATACTGTAAAAAGGACACCTTACAATAAAGTTTAAGGTTAAAATAAAGTAACCTTAAAATAAAGTGTAACCGAGTTTGTTATCATTTGTCAATATCAGCCCTGTTTCTTTGCAGAGTTTGTAAGTTATGCAATGCTGCCATTTATATATCTTTGCCTTTAGCTGTGTGGAAAAAAACCCCGCCATCCTAAGTAGGTTTCACAATCCACACTTGAACTCACGGTGTTAACGGCTCTTTCCTGTTACAGGGAGTGTGTGCAGTGCCGGGCGTTTGGCACAGGAGAGAAGAAAGACACTTGTGAGAGAGACTGTAGCTACTTCAACCTCATCAAGGTGAAGGACAGAGATAAACTCCCTCAGCCGGTGCAGGCCTTCCCCCTCATGCACTGCAAGGAGAGAGACGCCAACGACTGCTGGTTCTACTACACCTACGCCGTCAACAACACGGAGAAGGAGGTCCATGTGGTGGAGACTTTAGGTGAGGCTTCGCATCAATACAAAGAAGAGTTTCAAGTTTCCTTTATCTTGGGATAAAGCTGAATAAATAAGCTTTCCATTGATGTATGGTTTGTTAGGATAGAACAATATTTGGCCGAGATACAACTATTTGAAAAATCTTTTGAAAAAAATGTGAAAATCTGGAATCTGAGGGTTCAAAAAAATCTAAATAATGAGAAAATCGCCTTTAAAGTTGTCCTTTAAAGTTTAAAGTCCTTAGCAATGCATATTACTGATCAAAAATTAAGTTTTAATATATTTACAGTAGGAAATTTACAAAATATCTTCATGGAACATGATCTTTACTTAACATCCTAATGATTTTTGGCATAAAAGAAAAATGTATAATTTTGGACCATACAATGTATTGTGCTTGGTTTGGCAGAGTGTCCGGCGGGTCCTGACATCATTCCCATCGTAGCGGGCGTGGTCACAGGCATCGTTCTGATTGGTCTAGCTCTGCTCCTGATCTGGAAGCTGCTCATGATCATTCACGACCGCCGCGAGTTCGCCAAGTTTGAGAAGGAGAAGATGAACGCCAAGTGGGACACGGTATGAAAAAAAAAGCTTTTAAACTGGACCAAGAAATCTTTTATTTGAGCTTGTGCCTTAAAACTTGAAGTTTTGTTTTTAATCTTTCCACAATTCCAAGATTGTTTCATCAGAAGTGTTCTTTTCCGCTTTATGAGCGCTCCGTTTTAGGAGAGCCGTCTGGATTTTAGGGCAGCTGTGGAAGTAAAGCAAAGGCTTCTGGATTTTCAGGGCCTGGTTTTTCTGGGTGTGTCGTGGGCAGCTGCGGTCATTCAGTCAGGATGATGCACTGCTGCCCTCTGCTGGCTCGCTTTCTGAGCAGATCTGTGTGCACACGTGAAAAAGAAGTGCACTTAATTGTACTGAATGAGCCCTTGTAGTGTACTTCAATTCTCAAAAGTATATTTTTAAAATCTGTAGATAACCTTGCAGATAATATAATTTTAATGAAATAAAAGACCACATAGAGACACTTTCATGAATGTTTAACACACTTTTGTAATAAATTTAAAAACACTTTTTAAATAATTGTTTTAATCATCTTTTTGTCATGCTTTAAAGAAATACACTTGATTTTAATTATAATTTTAACTGTAGTGTTATTCAACATTACATTTATGGTTAATATATATTAAATGTACTAAATTACAACTCTGTAATTACAAATATATTTAAATACATGACATTCATGTTTCAGTGGAAATGCGTTTGAAGTATTTTAGTTCACCATTAATGTTTGTGCACTTTAACTATATTTCAAAGGCTACAGAAGTAATTATGAAATTACACATAAAGATGTAAAACCTTACTAACTGCATGTAATATATATTTAATCTGTAATACATTTTTATCTAGTTGCAAATAACATTGTTCGACAGTGTCCGAAAATATTACATTCAGTTCACACTAGTAAATTAATTTAAACATATATTATTGCCATAATAAATAGGCTAAAGTATGCAGAAGTGTATGTCTTTTCACAAGGGCATTCTTAGGCAAGTGCAGTTTGAAATCTGCTGATTCACAGGGAATGTGGTGTGACGGTATTTAAGCTATTTATTCAGTGTTGTTGAAACCTGATTAGGATGTGTTTAGAGCAGAAAGTCCAACTTTATCAAAAAGTCTTTATAACCAGTGTAATTTACTTAAATATTTTGTATTCTAATTCATAAGATTCATTGTTAATACATTATTAAATTTTGTATAATAATTTATAAGATAAATAGTTGATTTCTGAATTATTAAGTTAATCAAAGTGAAATGGAACTTCAGACTTAAATACAAGGTTTTTAGTGGCAGCTGATGGGATAAAAGACTCATTTATTTTTCTGGGCATTTATTGTTTTATTTTATTTTATTTTTTATTTTAATTTTTTTGTTAAACCTTCTATTCCATCTTCATTTACACTACATATGCATGCTTTGGCTCCTTTTCCCTTGATGCTCATGAAATCTTCTTTCCGTCTCTCTATGATCTCCATCCTTGTTATTCTCCATTTGTTGTCCATAATTTCAGCTCTTCTTTTGCTTCATCTGTGGTTGATCTGTTGTCTGTCCCTGTCCACTCTCAGACAGAGAATCCAATTTACAAGAGCCCTATTAATAAATTCAGGAACCCAAACTATGGACGTAAAGCTGTGGCTCTATAAGTTTGTATACCTCTCCTCTCTCTGCATGGCCTTTTTCTGTGTGTGTGTGTGTGTGTGTGTGTGTGTGTGTGTGTGTGTGTGTGTTTCTGTACCTGACCACCATTCATTATATATATAATATTCCATCCTTGATATCTTAAAATCTTGATATATTTATAAAGTGAAGTGTTTATGATATTACTCACTAATCAGCTACAGCATGAGCATCTGACAGTGCTGTGTCATATTTAATGAGCGTTTCACTGAATAATTTGGTTTTCTTCACTGGATATTAATACGTTCATTAAAATATATATAAGTAATATATAGCTGCATGTGTTGATTTTTTTTTTTTTTTTACCTTTTTAATTCAAGGTTTATTGCACTTTCTTGGGGTGTAAATGCATTTAGATGACACGTAGAAGCTGAATTGTGCTGTATATTTGTTTCTTAGTTTTAAAATCTGATTTTTGTGTATTTCTCAGGGAGAGAACCCCATCTACAAGAGTGCCGTCACAACTGTGATCAACCCCAAATATGAAGGCAAATAATGGACATGGGAATCACATGTGAATGTTTTGGAAGGGATAGGTTTGCAGATATCCTCAGTTTTCCTTTAAATTGTTTATTTTCTCATTGTATGTCATTCTTTTAGAACAGTATTGTAGCTTTGTAGCAGTATTTTATGATGGACTGGCTGCTTCTCGTCCCTTGCAAACGTGTACAATTTGTATAGTCTTTTTATCTACATCAGTTTTTCTTCTTTTAAACCCTGTGTACATTCACACATTCGCTCTTTTCAAACTGAACAGATATTTGTGCCTTTGCATCAAGTGCAATGGGATCTTTGAATCCCACCCCAAAAATTGTAAAAACTCATCAAATGCCATTTAAAATCATCATATGAATTTTTGTTTATATTCTATCTTGTTCTTTCTGCATTCAAACTTCTTCAACAGTCATATGTTGGCATAACAAACTATCTGACCGTTGTGATGTGATTTTCTTTTTTTTTTTTTTTTGGGCTGATGTAAGTTTGGTTTGATATGCTAATAATCTATGCATATTCATTTACTGTCAGACGCATCTTGCATTACATGCCAAAAACATCTTAGATTTTAGTGTTTGCAACTTATTTCCCACTTATTGTTGCTCTTAGAAAATCATTATGGCACATGTCTTGCGTTCAGCTGAAAATGTCTGTGTATTTTATATGTTATGAAGGATTATTTGTTGAATTATTATGTGGCTCTTGATGAGTATCAGTGTATTCAGGTGGTATCCTGTAGTTTGTAGCCAAATGTCCTTAAACCGCTCATTAGAAATGAGCACAATTATTGATACAGATTTCAAATATGTTTCCAGTTAGTATATTTTAAATTAGTGCTGTCAAATGATTAATCGCGATTAATCGCATCCAAAATAAAAGTTTTTGTTTACATAATATATGTATGTGTACTGTATTTATTTATTATGTATATATAAATACACACACATACAGTATATATTTTGAAAATATTTGTATGTATACACATTTATATATTTATATTATTATATGCTATAATATATATATATAAATAAATATTTAATATATAAACATAACATTTTTCTTAAATGTATTTATATATACACATAATAAATACACACAGTATACACTTATATATTATGTAAACAAAAACTTTTATTTTGGATGTGATTAATCGTTTGACAGCACTATTTTAAATGGGGAAAAGGATGTTGTAATTTGCATATTTGAAATCAGAGATTAAGCTCTTTGTTAGGACAATTATCTTGAAAAAAGAAGAATTAGAGTGTAGTTTTGTGTTCAGATGTTCATATCATATGCTCAAAGGTACAACAACCCTTTAATTTGAATTATTTTAACAATGTAATCAGGAGATGCAGTCATTTAAATCTACAGGAATGCTTAATGTAATAAATGTCAAGATGAAGGATGATAAAAAGATGGCCTGCCACAACACCCAATCTACTAGCTTGAGTAGCTTTTTTTAAGTGCCTTTTTCTGGTTTTCTCAATATTGCAATTTTGAATTTATTTATTAAAACAAAATCTAAAAGACTGTGATCATGTCTTTCTTTCAAACTTAGTAGACATCAAAAAGGTTTATGTTAGCATTTCTTAGGGTTACTGATACATGTGCTAATAACAATAATACTAAGAATTATATGACATTTAAAGCTGCAGTCAATATTTGAACAAGTACATAACCAGCCAGTGTTCAAAACTATTTCGTTACTTTAGCCCAATTCACAACTGTTATCTTATAATAATGTTTTCTAATTTGAGTGGTACGGGTAGGTTTTCGCGGGAAATTCGAGCATGGCACTGCGTCATTACATCACGTCTGTAAACATAAAGAAGTTGTCCCGGCTACTAGGCTATAGCACGTGCGGATGCTGCAGGTGACAGATCGTTTATAGCCTTTTCTCACAGCAGCTGGAATAATTAAATGTATCATTTTGATGGCGGATTGTAATCCAGAAAGGATTATGTGTTTATGAAATACACATGACTGAAATTAAATTATATTCAGTTTTAAATGGGCTTCTGATTACAGATAGCCTGGGATTACACAAGATTTGTATTTTAAAGAAAACCAGTTCGAAGGGAGCATAGTTTGCTTTTTGGGTTAAAAGAATTTCTTAATATGAAATTCAAATGGCATGACAATTAGATTAAACTGTACAGAAATTGAAATCTACAGGCTAATACACACTTTACTCATAGTGACGCAATGCTGATGTTGTTAATTTGAGAATAAAGTATAACAATAATAATAATTTGCACGGTTTAATGTGATATGAGCTAATGGATCGTTAGATTAAATCACCATTGGAAGCGCAATTTATTGTAATGCTTTTTTCCTCAGTTGGTCAGAACAAACGTGACTGACTTGTTACTTACTTGTTCAGATGGCGATATACAGTGAAAATTCTTATTTGGGTCATATATTCCAAGACGTAGACTAATCTGTGATTGCTAATAACAGTAAATATCCACACTGGCTCGGTGTCTGACACCTAGGCTACACATACTCCTCAAAACATTAGATTAATCCGCGCTCGAGCCGTGCCGGAGCACAACCCCATGCAAGCAAGATAATTCCGCAAGTAACTGCAGTTCCAGGTTTTCAAACGTAGATGGCGACAAAGAGGCAAAATTTACGGACTACAGCTTTTTTTTTTAAAAACTAAGCTTTTCTGAATTAAAATGTCACTTAATTGCTATTATTATTATTATTATTATTAATACTTCTCTAATATAACTTCAGAATATCAGACTATACCATTTTTGCTCTATGAAAACTGTTCGGTACATTTTGTATGCAGCAGGATGATCTAAGATGTAATAAAATTACAAAACTCTTTATACATAACATTATTTCCCACATGTGCTCGACTGAGTGTTATGAATGGACTTTCTTTTATTTTAAATTAATTTTAACATCTCTTTCCTGACTCATTTTACTGGATTACCTAAAGTTGACATTTTTTATTACAATTTTAATTAAAAATGCTAAATATCCATATTAATTTCTGAGATTACCACTCGTTGCACGAAACATGCCACATAAAGAGGTTTAATGACAACAGTGTAACAAATTATCGTTCCATACTGTATGTCGTTTTACATAAATACTTGTACATGGAAGTACAGTAGTATACAAGTACGCCATTATGAGAGTAAATTAAGTGCAGAAACAGACATTAACCAACAGAGGGCAGCAGCAGATAATAAATACAGCTGCCCAGGACAAACTGCAGTCATAGAGAAACACAATCACCATTGACTCACTGAATCAGCGAGAGTGGACGTATTCTACCACTACCCGATTCATTCATAACACACTGTAATATGACCACAAATAACTGACAGCTATATACACAACACAACTAAGCTGTGTTTCAGGCTGTGTCCTCTATTCATTTACAGATGACACCATTTCACCAGACCATGTGGTCACGTGGAAACCACATGACAGCGAATTGATTAGCTTTATATTAGATACAGCCTCTTACTAATTGTACTAATCTTTAATGAACAAGCACTGGCATGTCAGCAAGTTACTTTTTAATATGGATAGTGTTTTCCTACCCATGCACACTGACAACACTACATTATGTCTGTATATTACACTTTTTCATATACACATTTTTTCCTACCCATGCAAGCAAAATGAGGTTTTGTGTGACTCAGCTGCAACAACAGCCACATATTTACCATCCATCTCGCTGAGTAATTGATTTCATCTTTGCCATTTCATGATCCATTTGTTTGTATAGTAGTGATTCATACTAACAACTGAAATAAGTTATGATTATGGTTATCATGAGGGTAATGCACATCTGACTCAAGATGTTCTTAGGTACAGCTGTTGATGGCTCTTACTTAGGATTTATTTAGGGGGGAAATCCATTAAGTGTCATTGGGCTCATTGGTGTAAACAAGCAAGACTTTGGATCATCTTAAAGATATATCTCATTCAAATATAGCTAATCTCTCAAAGAACTGACATCTGGATGCCTCAACCTTCCTGTTTGGAAGCGGTTTTCTTCCAAGGATAATGTCACTTCCTTTGTTTGAATATGACTTGTCACTTTCCCAATTGTTCATAGATACAACAAACGAAAGAAAACATTTGATTTTAAATAAGTAGCCCTTTATTGAGTGTTTTTAGCAGCAACATATTGCTTTCACAAAATGAAACATTTACAAATCTCATGTAATCCTTGACTAGCGTTATCTGGGATATCAAATAAAAGATTTAAGGCTTTTAGATTATTTTGAGATTGTCAGTAATGCCCTTTAAAGTGCAAATGCCCATATTTTCCTAGTTATTTTGAACCAAGACAGTCTCTCGAAATCAGATATCAGTTTTCTGAAGAAAACTAGTAAGATTTTATAACTAAAAGTATAGTTCACCCAAAAAGAAAATTATTTCATCTTATTCACCACTTCTTTGGAAAAAGCTAGTAGTATATTATTAAAAGTTTTAAAGTTTACATTTAATCATGTAATGGACAGACTCTGGACATAGACAACCAGCTAAATAGCTTTTGTAGAAAACAAAACATAAATCAATCCAAATAAACATAGTTCAGACATCTAGGAAACACCAGCTTACTGGTGACGTACAGTGATAATAATGCATCTCTTTCATGTGATAAATATTATGCTATATGTCATGTAGTTTTTTTTTTATTACAAGAGCATGGTACAGCTCTGCAAGAAGCAACATTGCGCACCAGATGCGTCTCAAAACCTAAGGACCTTCCTTTGACATGCTACTGCCAAAATTGTGAGTGTTGTGTCAGTCTGATGTGTGGTGCACTATTTGCATGACATGTAACTGCTACTGATGTTGTTGCCTATAAACTCCATCTTAAATCAGTTACAAGGTTAGGCTTAAGATGCTGTTTATGTGTCCATTAATATCAAACCTTGCTCCTGTAGGGTTCCTGAAGTTTAGTTCCAACCTGCTCCAGCACACCTGTCCAGAGGGTCTTAGTAATCCTGAAGAACTTTATTAACTGGTTCAGGTGTGTTTAATTAGGTTTACAGCTAGACTCTGCAGGAAGATGGCCCTTCATTACCAGAATCTGACACCCCTGAGTTGCCCCAGAATTGCAGTATACAGCAAGTCGACTCTCTAGGACAGAGATGTGCAATCCTGCTCCTGGAGGGCCATCTTCCAGCAGAGTTTAGCTCCAACCCAAATTAAACAAATTAAAATTAAATCTGAAAAAGCTTATCAAGGTCTTTACAAACTTCTTAGCAAATGTTTTGGAGCTAAACTCTGCAGGACAGTGTCCCCCATAGGAGCAAAGTTTGAGGCCCCAGAGTAGGCAGGAGACCAGTGTTTCCCAAGCCTGTTAGTGGAGACACAGTACATCAGATCATTAATAGATACTCCAAGACTTGAAATTCATTGGTCAGATAAGGGAGACATCCAAATTGCACACTGTTGGTGTTCCTCTAGAAACAGGGTAGGGAAACACTGCGGTAGACAGCAAGTCAACTCATTAGGTCAGGTGTGTTCAGTCCTGCTCCCGGAGGGCCAACTTCCAGTAAAGTTTAGCTCCAACCTGAATTAAACACATCTGAACAAGCTTATCAAGGTATTTAGTATCACTAGAACATTCCTGGCAGGTGTGTTGGAGCTAAACTCTGCAGAATAGTGATCCTCCAGGAGCAGAAGTTGCTCCAGAATTTCAGTCAACAGGAGAACAGTGTTTCCTAAACAAGTTCATGGAGACACAGTACACAGAACCGAAATAGACAGGTCAGATAAGGAAGACATCCAAAATGTGTACTGTTGGTGTGCCTCCAGGAACAAGGTAGGGAAACACTTTAGGAGACAGCGAGTGAACTCACTAGGTCAGGGGTGTCCAATCTTGCTCCCGGAGGACCACCTTCCATTAAAGTTTAGCTACAACCCAAATTAAAATACATCTGAACAAGCTAATCAAGGTCTTTAGGATCACTAGAAACTTCTGGGCAGGAGTGTTGGAGCTAAACTCTGCAGGTCAATGGTCCTTCAAGAGCAGGTTTGTTACCAATGACTTGTCCCAGAGTTTCCCAATCCAGTTCATGGAGACATAGTACTCATTTTCGAACTCTTCCTAATCAAACATACTTGATTCAACTCATCAGCTCATTAGTAGAGACTCCAAGACTTGAAATGAATGGTCAGATAAAGGAGACATCCAAAATGTGCACTGTTGGTGTGCCTCCAGAAACAGGGTTGGGAAACACTGCAGTAGAATTGATTCATTAGGTCAGAGGTGACATGTCTGCACCTGAAGGGCCACTGTCCTGCAGAGTTTAGCCCCAACCCAAAATAAATATCTAAACACAAGCTATTCAAGGTATTTGGGCTTACTAGAAACTTATAGGCAGGTGTGTTGGAGCTAAACTCTGCAGGACAGTGGTCCTCTGGGAGCAGTGAGTTGCTCCAGTATTTCAGTGGGCCAATGTATCCCATGCTTGTTTGTGGAGACACAGTACACATTTTCAAACTCTTCCTAATCAAAGATATCTGAATAAACTCATCAGCTTGTTAGCAGTGACTCCTAGACTTGAAATGGATGAGTCAGATAAAGGAGACATCCAAAATGTGTATTGTTTGCGTGCCTCCAGAAACAGGGTTGGGAAACACTGCAGTAGATGACAAGTTGACTCACTAGGTCAGGTGTGATCTATTCTGCACCTGAAGGGCCACTGTCCTGCAGAGTTTAGCTTCAACTTGAATTAAACACAAGCTAATCAAGGTCTTTAGGATTACTAGAAACTCCTGGACAGGTGTGTTGGGGCTAAACTCTGCACAACACTGATCCTTCAGGAGCAGGGTTTGACACCCTTGAGTTACTCCAGAATTTCAGTCGGCAGGAGACCAGTGCTTCCCAAACCTGTTTGTGAAGACACAGTACACATTTTCAAACTCTTCATAATTACACATCTAATTCAAACTCATCTGCTTGTTAGTAGAGACTCCTAGACTTGAATTGGATGGAACAGATAAGGGAGGCATCCCAAATGTATACTGTTGGTCTGCCTCCAGGAACAGGGTTAGAAAACACTGCAGTAGACCAGCGGTTCTCAATTCCAGTCCTCGCGCCCCCCTGCTCTGCATATTTTGCATGTTTCTCTTTGTTAACACACCTGATCATCAGCTCGTTAGAAGTGAGCCCGTGCATGAACTGTGTTCCGATTGACATGCTCCCTACACAGTGTCCATTGCTCCCTACTCCCTGAGCACGGGAAATCCGTTGAAGTTTACTTCACTTCGGGACATTCATTCACGGATTTGCGCTGCGTCTTCACAGAGGAAACTTACTAGAGAAGCGTGAAGTGTGACATAATATACCTCTGTAAATAAATACAATTTAAATTCACTTCTCCCACACTTCAATGCCCTTTGAATGGAACATATACGTTCGCTTTGAACTGGAATCATGGCGGAATATCCTGTGATGTCCACTTCGCAAGGGCACTTACAGTCGAATAGAACAAACATCTGAAGCGATAAGAGAAACAGAACATGTGCAGAGCGGGGGTACACGAGGACTGGAATTGAGAACCACTGCGGTAGACAGCGAATTGATTAACTAGGTAAAGAATGTCCAGTCCTGCTCTTGGAAGGCCTCTGTCCTGTAGAGCAGTGTTTCCCAAACCTGTCCTGGAGTACGCCTAGCCCTGCACATTTTGTATGTCTCCCTTATCAGACACACCCAATTCAAGTCTTGCAGTCTCTACTAACGAGCTGATGAGTTGAATCAGGTGTGTTAGATAAGGGAGACATACAAAATGTGCAGGGCTAGGGGTCCTCCAGGACAGGTTTGGGAAACACTGCTGTAGAGTTTAGCTCCAAACCAGTTTAAACACATCTGAACCTACCAATTACAGTCAGGATTACTAGATTACATTCGTTCAGGTGTGTTGGAGCTAAAATCTGCATGAGTGCCCTTCCAGGAGAAGGACTAAGCCAGGGGTCACCAGACTCGGCCCTGGACGGCCGGGGTGCTTCTCAATTCTTATTTGTGCATCCAGGTTTCCTTGATTCTTTTCCTTTTCCCCTGTCTTAGCTCCACCTCTTCAGGATGTGAGGGAAGGACGCAAGGAAAAGGAATTGAATTGAATCAAGTGAAATGATATATCCTCGCTCCCTTTAAACTCACTTCAAAGCGTCGTCAATTAATGATGACTCTAAACCGCTGGATTTAGCTTGCACGTCGGGATTCTTGAACATTAGAGATAATTATTTATATTGTAATAGTTTCAACCTCCACAAAATACCACATTTGTCCGTATTCTTTTTTTACATTACCAGTTATTATTAACAATGAATTATTCCCAGTTATTAACAGCATTTTATTTGTTGTATAGTATTTGTTTATTTTTATTTATTTATTTCATTTTCTTGTGCTTTGATTTAATTCTGCAACTGTCCTACTACAGTTGTTGTAATTTGACATACATTTGTGGCTTGTATATGTAAACAATAATGGAAATTATAATAATAATTAATAAACTGTGGCAAGAACACCATTTTTACCCACATTTACAATAACTTGCTTAATACTCACACTTATATGTGTTTGTATTTTCTGCCATGGTTAGTACTTGGTGCAGATGTGAAGGGGGAGGAGAATGTATACGTGTGTCACGTTTAGTCAATAAACCAATTCTGCAAAGGATACACCTGTGTATCCTCGCTCATGACCTCTCAGGATGCCTCCTCACTCCTCGAACCTCAGGTGCAATTAAGAGAATTGAGATGTCCTACAATATGGTTGAGCTCAATTGGTTTCCAAGTCATAGGATGGAGGACAGAGGAGCGAGGAAAAGAGGAGGGATATTGAGAAGCACCCCCAGTGTCCTGCAGAGTTTAGCTCCAACCTTAATTAAACACACCTCAACCAGCTAATCAAGGTCTTACTAGGTATACTTGAAACTTCCAGGCAGGTGTGTTACGGCAAGTTTGGATCAAGTTTGGTGACTCCTGGACTAAGCACCCCTGCACTAGGTTTTGAGACGCATCCACCTTGTTACGTCTCATCAGGCAGTCGTAGGAATGCAAAAAGTATAAACATCTGTTTTTCAGAGGTCGACACCTCTGGCGTCCCCAACCTGTCCCCTCAGTAGAAAGCAGGAATGGTGTGTTCGATTACACAGCGTCTGCAGTGCTGTCGGACCAGTCGAAGTGCCTCAGGTGGCACCTCACACTCTTGTACGTTTAGTAACTGCAACTCGGGACATCCGGCTGCTACCGCCATGAGCCCTCTCCCTGTCAAACTCTCACAGCCCCTCAGACTCAGCCTTCGTAGCCCTTCACAACAACGTGCTAACGCCTCCAGCCCGGCGTCCGACACCAGCGGGCAGCGTCCAACATCTACAGACCGCAATCGGGGGCAGTTGCGAGCTAAGTGGCTCAAACCTTGGTCCGTTAGCCCCTCGCATCCCCGCGCATTCAGGTAGCGGAGCCGCGGACAGTAGCGTGCTACATAACGCAGTCCAACGTCTGTTATGCGCATACAATGCGCCACGCTCAGATAGCGTAAGCGGCCCTCCAGGCGAGCGACCTCACGTAAGCCAAAGTCTCCAATCAGATGGCAGTCGCTGAGGCTAAGCTCGCGTAAAGCGGTGCAGTGCAGTGCTAGGTGTCGCAGGGCCTCGTCTGTTAGCCGGCTGCAGCGCCGCAGGTAGAGGTGTGTGAGACGCGGACAATGAAATGCAATGGTCCTCAAGCCTTCGTCCTCCAGTGATACGCAGTCTGTCATGTCCAGGTACTGCAGGCCGATCTGGTGTCCATGTAGAGGTGTGAGCTGTAGAGACGCCTCCTCCGTCAGGCTGATACAGGTCACTTTAGGGCAGCCTTAAGAAAAAAGAGATATTATCATAATTACAGTTTATGACTAGAAAAGTTAAGTTCTTTAGGACAAACTTTGAATATCTGGTTTTTAAGTATGATCCCACACATTACCGTTACCAGGTCCGAACAGAAAGGGTGCTAATATAAAATCTTTTCAACTGAAATGTACTAAGGTCTTGGACCTGGAAAAGGTGTTCGATATGTCAAGGCTTAACAAATGGATTGGCTTGAGAAAGCCTGGCTTGACAACTAAAAAATATTTAAATAAAGTTCAGAGTAGCTACAGATCTTTTCTTCCATATTGTGACACACTGTATTTCAAGTGAAACGGAATAGCGAAAAGGAATAAATGTTCTGTCTATCGATTGTTAATTGGATGACAGCAGAACTGAATGGAATTTTACAGTTGACTGTAAGAAAGGGGCGGAGTTTAGAAGTGCTAAACCTGGCAGTGCATATACTTATTTGCAGGCAACCCGCCAAAATAAAAGCTTGCTGATTTTATGCTTGAAAATGGTGAAAATTCATTAAAAAAAAAAGTAAATATTAGCATTTTCTTTTTAAGTCTACTATAAAATAATTGTATTTTATTTAATACTCCCTTTTTATTTTAAAATATAATAGTATTATCACTTTATTATTTAAAAAATAAATAAATAAAGTGAAATAATATTATTATCAATATTATTAATTAACTTTTATAGTTATATTGAATGGGTCACACAATGGCAATGTAAGGACCAAATCAAATCTCCAGGTGCTCCAGGCTGAAAAACTTATGTGCACCCCTGGTTATTATGCTAAATGAATTCAAATTATAATTATAAGCAACTATAAGTTTTGTCCACTGTACAGTTTAATCTATGTTCTGTCCACATAACTGTTCTGACCTTTTAATACAGGGGAACATTATTTACTCTTCCTGTCTTATATAAAAGCCATCAGACCATTTCTTGTTTTTTAAGATGTCCTTAAACATACGTATGAGCATCAGTTCCTGTTGTTTTGATCCTTTATCAAGCAATAAATCAAGATCCTGCATTGGAACTGCAAAGACCGCTGAGAAAAAGGAAATGTCACATGGGAAACAGGAAAACAGTCTAATAAAATTATTTTAAAATTCTGAAATTTAGAGTCTACATCAGGTTTTCAAATCGAGGTAAATGAATGAAATACAGTGAATATAGGCCAACTAAAATAGGAAAAACAGAGAAAAATAATAAAGAAATAAAACCCAGAAACCTCATATGGAACAAAAACCAGGCAGTATCTGTTTTTGCTCCTATTAAAGTTATACCACCTGCTTTTAAAAGTAAATGTAACCGCAAGAAATTCAGGAAACGTTTGCAACAAAGGGCGTATTACTTGTGGAAAGCAGAACGCATGCTGTGCCCTCTGCATGATGAATAACTGTACAGTGTGTGACTCGTACAATGAACTCAGCAGACGGACTCTTGCTCTTTGGTTGAGGTTAGCAGTCCATCTTTCAAAACCGAGCAGACCTCACCTTCCCCCAGAGAAAGACTGAAAGACTGGCAGCCATTCCTAGATCCCATAATGTTTTTCCCAGCCTTCTCAGAAAAACTTCACCACTTTGAATTACTCCCTGAATAAATCCACAACCAAACATGGCTTTCTGATGCTTAATGGCAGCTAATTCATCACAAGAGCTTTTAAAAATAATCAAGACATAACATGTTTTACTCGTTGACCAGGTAATGGATGTGCCATGCAAATGCATATGATAAATAAACATATGATAAATGCACCTGTGGTGCAATACTTAGAATTCTGAAAATCTTAAAAATCTCATGCAAATCTACAACAATGCATGGTATAGTGGTATTATTTCACATATAATATCTCACCTCAAGTATGAGATTTACTAAACATAAATAAATATGAATTGCAACTGGGTGAATCTCATGAAGAAATGTTTAGAGGTCATATTTCACCCCAAAGTAAAAAAAAATAAAAATAAAATAAAATAAAAAATATATATATATATATATATATTCGGGTGAAATTTGAAATGAAAAAATGGCAGTGCAAACAAACAAAGAAACAAAAAAGAAACCCATGAAACTTAATGCAAATTATATATTTTTCATTTCAAATTTCACCCGAATTCCCATTACCATAAAAAAAAAAATAATAATAATAATAAATAAATAAATAGCTTTTTTTCACTTCATTTCAATTTTCATTTTTTCCCCAATTCTCATTACCATAATGTAAATGCCCTGCTGAAAAGCCAAAATATCAGCTTGTGGAAAATGGGCATCTGATGACCCCTTTAAAATCCTAAAATAGGTCCTAAAATAGGCTTTAATTTCTTCTAATTGCCTTTTTTCAACTGGAGTGAATTATTTCCTTTTATCACATGTTCTTGACAGGTTTCATGAGATTCACCCAACTGGCTTCACCAACTGCAAAGTCTGTCAATATTACCTGATACGTCTAGATGTTCCAGATTGGGACACTGTGATACCACATCAAACACTGCTTCGTTGGACACATTATAGCAGCCTGCGACCTCCAAACGCCGCAGTTCTGGACAGCACTGAGCGACCACACGCAGCCCTCGATCAGACAGCCTCCGGCAGCCGCTGGCCACCAGCGTCTCCAGGGTCAGACAGACGTTAGGAGTGTCCTGACACAAGCGATGGGTGAGCACTTTGAGGGCCCTGTCAGCGCTCAGCAGCTCTCCGGTCAGACGGATGGTGCTCCAGAGCCGCGGGTCCCAGGCCAGGTTATACCAGCGGCGGCTCACTCGAGCGCAGCGGCACAGCTGAGGGGTGCACAGGTAAGACAGCACCTGTAATAACACGGGATCGGGCAGGGTATCGATGAGGGCGGTGGGAGGGACTTTGGAAGGCCGTGAGCGAGAGCCTGGAGGCGGGTGAACCAGCGCCACTGTTTCGCCAGTGACGGTAAAAGACGTGGAAGACGTCTCATGGCCGTTTGGGACTGTTTGAGGAGGGCTGGACTTCAGAATGAGAGCGGGACTGGGGGTGCTAAGCGTCCTCATGCTCAGGTCCGAATCTGAAAGAAAAAGAACAACACATCTGTTTATCTCAGTTAAGTTTTTGAACAGTAAGATTTTTAATGTTTTTTTGTTTTTTTTAAAGTCTCTTCTTCTCACCAAGCCTGCATTTATTTGATCCAAAATACAGCAAAAGCAGTAATATTGTGAAATGTTTTTACTATTTAAAAGAACTGCTTTATATTTGAAAATATTTTAAACTGTAATTTATTTCTGTGATGCGCAGCTGTATTTTCAGCATCATTACTGCAGTCTTCAGCGTCACATGATCTTCAGAAATCATTCTAATATGCTGATTTGCTGCTCAACAAACATGTATTATTATTATTATTATTGATATTTAAAACATTTGAGTATTTTTATTTTTTTTCGGGATTCTTTGATGAACAGAAAGATCCAAAGATCAGCATTTATCTGAAATAAAATATATAATAAATAATATATAATAAAAAATATATAATATATAATAAAATATACACTATACCATTCAAAAGCTTGAAATCAATATATATATATTTTTAGAAATGAATACTTGTATTTAGCAAGGATGCTTTAAATTGTTCAAAAGTAATGATAAAGACATTTATAATGTTACAAAAGATTTCTATTTCAGATAAATGCTGTTCTTCTGAACTTTCTATTCATCAAAGAAACCTGAAAAAAAATCTACTCGGCTGTTTTCAACATAATAATAATAATAATAATGATGACGATGTTTTTGAGTGATTAATGATTAAATTATTAATGATTAAAGATCAGAATGATTTCTGAAGGATCATGTGAAGTAATGATTTAAAAAATTCAGTATTGAAATCACACAAATAAAAGACATTTTAAAATATATTCAAATAGAAAACAGTTATTTTAAATAGTAAAAATATTTCACAATATTACTGCTTTTGCTGTACTTTGGATCAAATAAATGCAGGCTTGAGCAGAAGAGACTCCTTTAAAAAACATTAAAATTCTTACTGTTTAAACACTTTTGACTGTGTATTTCAACTACACATCAATGAGATTAATATCTAAAGCAAATGCATGTCAGACTTGAGAACGACCAAAGTATTCTCACATAAGAATTTCTATTAAATGCTGTCTTATACTCAAAGTAAACATTGAAATGAATGTAACGTTTTGTATAAAGGTAAAAGAGAACCTGATTCTTGTTAGATGAGAATCTAATGCATTAAATGTCTAGAAGCTCAAAGGATCTCAAATATGGAAGCCATCAGCTGGTTTGAGAAACACGTTTAGCACAAATGGTGTTAACTCAAGCGGCTCTTTGTTCTCAAAACTGTTTCTGATATCTCGTTATTGGACGCTGATAAAAGTGTCAAGTTTATCTCAAAAGCACTTGAAGTGCTTGCCACGCTTGAGTCTGCATTAATGGTGAAGCTTTCATTCTTCACAGATGTTTCACTGATTTGGAAGAGATCAAGAGGGAGTCTGGGTGGCACGGTAGATAGCTTTAGAGCTGGATCTCATCATAACCGTGGATTGCCGCTGCGCTCCTTTGCCTGTATTTTTGTTTTCTATTTGACACAAACTAGCTTGTAACTGGCTAAAAAGGTTTAGCTCAAAATGTTGAGCTATAAAACAACACTGTAAAACAATTTTTAAGGCAACCAGCTTCAGCAGATTTTTGAGTTTGCTCAACTTATTTTTATGGGAGATTCTCAAATTTTTGTTGTATAAAAGTTGAGAAAACTCAAAAATCTGCTGAAGCTGGTTGCCTTAAAAAATTTAAGTTGGCTCAACTTTTATTTTTTATTTTATTTTTTTCAGTGAAGGCACTACCACCCAAGTCCTGGGTTTGATTGCTTTGACTCGATGTGCTGTAATTGTTTTGTATAAAACTTCTGCAGAGATTTAATATATCCCAAATGCACTGCATCAGTGTTAATTTCGTCGACGAAGACGTAAAAATATTCGTCAACAAACCTTTTTTTCTGTGACTAAGACGAGACGTTGACGAGCTAAAATTAATGTCTGATGATAAAAACTATGACGAAATTTATGCCGCGTCTTCATTAACAAGACGAGACGGGACTAAAATGTTATTTGAGGACTACCGGTGGATGAAAACTGAATGTGTGTCAGTATTACATGCATGCCTTCCGTCTTAAAGGGACAGTATTCCTAATTATCCGTGTCATAAATGTTAACCAACAAAAGATGTTAAATAAATGTATACTTAAGTAAAGCTACTGTATCTGAAAATACAGTATGAAAATACAGTTTTTCCAAATTCAATCCTTGATTCAAATTTCTCATAAGCTTAATTGATTTGGTCTAAAGAGAGAAGAATTGATGCCTATTTTTGTTTGAATACTACATATAAAATAGCTACCAAAATAAATGTTGTTAACTGCACTTTGACTAAAAGTAAAGACTAAAAGTTGACAAAAAATACAATAGACTAAAACTATGAAATACTCAAATGACTAAAATGTGACTAAGACTATTAAGCATTTTCGTCTCAAGACTAAGACTAAGACTAAATCAAAAATGCCTGCCAAAATTAACACTGCACTCAATTCTTTAAATTTTTGACTTGGATTGACAAGATTTTAGGATGTTTTTAGACCAAATGAAATATCACACATCGTTATGCAAAATGACTGTTTTTACTTACAGTTGCTAAGTAGACGCCACTGACTAATTTAAGTTTATGCATACTGAGATGATAAACGTAATGAGGTCATGTGACAACAGTGTAATGCACAACTCTTTAGAATGTTTGCTGCATCACATTTAAAGGGACAGTTCACCCAGAATTCTCTCTTTCTTTAAACACAAAAGAAGGTTTTGGAGAATGTTGGTAATTAAAGGGTTGACGGTAGCCATTGACATCCATAATATTTCTCCCCATACTATGGAAGTCAATGGCTACCGTCAACTGTTCTTTTATCAAAATATCTTCTTTTATGTTCAACAGAAGAAAGAAATCGGTCAAAAGATGACAGAATTTGCATTTTTGGTCAAAATTTTTTTCTAGTAATTTCAATAGGAATTCATGCAATTGGGAAAGTGATTAATGCGTTTCTCTAATGTGACTGTACCATAATGCATACTATTTGGTTTTAAATTAATTGTTTACTGAATATTACGCTTGATTCATTCCACATAGTTTCAAAGTGAACACATATTATACTTAAATAAATAGCAATATAATATGTTATATAAGTTATAAATCACAAAGTAACAGTTAAATGCAGTTACGCAACTGATGTCTCGCCATTGACGCGATTAATTACAATCTTTTCTCCTTAGGTCAGTGTGGGGCTGAACAGTTTTACTGTGTAGATTTCCGTTTAGGAAACTGGTTCATAGGCCAGTCGTAAACTGAAAGATAATGAGGAGAAATATTAAGGGGAAAAAACTGTTTATATTAAGCTCTTGTCTTCCCTTGCTCTCTATTTCACGTCCGTGTCAAGCCTCCTCCACAAGAATGAGCACAAACGATGAGAGAATGGGAGCAAAACATTTCCAAAGGTTGTCTTCAGGATTCATGGATTCCCGTCCCTAAAATCTCGATTAATAGCTCTGTGCTAAGCTTCAGGATGGTCCTTCTGAGGAAGTCAGGGTTTATGTGAAATGATGCTTTCTCTACAGGAAATTTTCTTTAGGAAGGAACTGTGGTGGCTCAGATCCCTCTGACATGATGGATTAGTCGAAGCAGAATTTTCCTCTGCAAGCCATTTTTTGCATGCAAGATTGCATTTATAAACGCTACATTAACAGGCTTCGGTGTATATTTTTTATTCCAGATGAAGCGCTGCAAGAAGAATTTAATACACATTATATGGCCAAAAGTATGTGGACGCCCATTTCTAATTTACGGATTTGGCTGCTTCAGCTACATGCACCAACAGGTGCATAAAATCCAACATACAGCCACACAGACTCCTTCCACAAACATTTACAGTACAAGGATCAGAACAAAAAGCTCAATGATTATGAATGTGGCACTATCACAGGAAGCCACCAGCAATGTATCGAAAGAAACCAGGCAAGAAATGTAAGTACCACCATGAAAAACCATGAAACCAGTGCACAAATCTATAAATATAAATAAATATAAGATTATATATTTCTGTATATGTTGTGTGACAACTTGAACTAAGTTAACTGATATAAAAAAAAAATAGGGGTCAATTACATAATTTCCTGTTTTTTTGTTTTTTCCTGCAAGTTGGTCACACTACAAAATTAATTAGGATTCAAGCAGTTTTATAAGCAAAATATATATTATATTATTATAATAGTAAACGACTATGCCAAACTATTTAATTCGATTTTTATTTCAAGAATTGCATGCTTTTAATGAAGCTTAGATCTCCATTATGGTATTATATTGCATCACCTTGACCAACGTGCTAATACTGAAGTCTTTATACATTATAAAAGTATTTTATTGCTTTAATAATGCCTTGTAACTCACCTTGCATTGCATTTCATAATACTTTGCATACATTTTAATATTTTGCATTCATTGTTACACCTTTAGAAAGTATATTTCAACACAACAAATTTTATGAATGCAAAAATTACAATTGTGGTTACAATTGTTTATGAAATGACTGCATTATACATTACGATAGTATTTATACATAAGGTATAAATGATGAGTGTCATGGCATTGACCCATGCAGTACATAGGTTATTTTAGGGCATCTTATTGACTTTGGTTCTGCGAATCAGATGCCATCGGTTATAATAAAAGTCGAGTTCAGTGTACCGAGGGCTGGTCTTCAGATGAATTACATTATGACTTTAATTTGTTTTGAATGCTTTTGCTCCAGACAGTGGTCATCCACATGACTGTCATCCCACAGTGATTTACAGCATGTCCAGGGACAGACAGACTCCTTCCCTTCTTCTTCATGTGAGAACGAATGACATGCAAAGCCCTCTGCTGTGCAGATTTGTGTGTTACTGTAGTTTTTTGCGTGTGTGTGTATTTGCAAGTGCAGTAAGTCGAGGAGATTTGTATTCCAGACTTGACCTGAGATCAGTTTGACTCACGGCCGGGTCATGATGACATACACAGACTCTCACTCTCGAGGGAGCTAAATGTCTTCGGCCTGACAGAAGACAGCTACACGAAACCCCTCCAGACCCTCGCAGAGACACACGCTCAGCCGGGGCCACGTTCCACACCATTACGAGACTGATCCAAGACAAATACAAACAAACTGGGTTCAAATCACAGACTCAATCCATTATGCCTCGTCCAGTTTAAAGTGTTCCTCTCTGCCAGTCCAGGCCAGAAACATGCTTTCTATTGCTATTTTCTATTTAATGCCACGTCAAAAGCAAAAAGTACTATGCTTGCTCACTTTATGTCATGTGACTTTTCCTGGCCAAATAGGAGTTTTGTGGTCAGAATTAGGGATGCGACAACATCGCCTTTTCACTACACGATTATCATGGCCAAAATAATTCACATCATTGGGATATCTACAAAATTCTGTCAATAAATTAATACATTTTGAAATTAATAAATAAATTTACTGATGCTCAAGAAGGCAAAACAATGCATTAAGAGTGAAAACTTTTGAACAGGATGATGATGTTTTTCTTATTTTGTTTAAAGGTCCTATTTTTTTCATTTGGTACTGCACTTAAGAAGCTACATAAATACTTAAATGTTTCCCAGAAGACAAAATAAGTACAATTTACCCCGATCATCCGATTCAAAAAGTTTACAACAGGAAACAACGCAGATTATTAAGAGGTATGTAAACTTTTGAACGGGGTCATTTTTTATGAATTCAGTTATTATTTTGTCTTGTGGAGAATATGTAGCATGTGTTATGTGAAATAGCTTATTCAGGACAGTATCAAATAAACAATAACATGCAGTTTTCACGATCCCTATTATTTTATTTAAACTATTAACATTTTGCATATTCTGCAAGGGGCATGTCAATTTATGAGCACAACTGTATTAACATATAAGTAAAAGGTTTTTTTCAATATATGAAAAGTAGCAATTCTTTATATACATTATATGTTATATACATTGTAATACAATATATTATTCTGTAACATTTCAATACACATTAAACATTGTAGGTTAATGTTTAATGAATATGTATTTTCTTTGCGTAAGGGAATATACTTCACGCAAAACCAAAGAATGAATAGGTGTGATATAATTTCCAACAAATTTAGGCCAAAACAAAGTTTGTTTGGATAGTTCAAAACAGCTTGTTAAGCAAACTTTATGTAAAAGTGCGCTCCGGCCAGTAAACCTGTCTGTGGTGATTATGTAATAGGTGGGTGTGGCTCCGTGGCTCCGCCTTCCTCAGATCCATTTCTTCTTTTCAGTCCATCAAAGACAAGCTGACTACAGCGCCTCCTGTAACATATACTGAGAATGCAGCACACACTCAACCTTAAAAGCCATAATATAGTGTCTGATTTAACATGATGACTATCATAATCTGTTATAGTTCATATCAACATGTTTATTTTGGAAAGTCTGAATAAATGGAGACTGTAACAGCTGGCACAATGATGCTGATGCATTCGTTTCTTATGATTATTATTCCAGTACTGCGTCTGTGACAACTGTGGTATTTATGGAATGGCTCCCACCCTTTGCTCTATAAATACACTCAGGCCGAGCTGTTTGCATAATATCAATATATTAAATCAGGGTCTGTTTTGCACTAAAAATCCACTGCAGGACGAGTTGACAGACCGAGTAAACAGACTTTACAGAAGGGGCTCTGAATTACTCCTCCTGTGACCTTCAGCGCAGGCTTTCTGAGCGGCCACAAGCGGCAGCGGCTCACAGAGTCAATCAGCTTCAGGCTTAAAGAGGAAAACACCGTGAAAGATTAAGGATTCGAGAACGGCACCGAGGGAATTCGCTGCTAGATCCCCTGCTTTGCTCTGCAACCGATCCGGCGGTTCTGGGTGGTCAATTCGTATTGCGGTTCCCTAGGGACGCGTAGCGTGCAATACAGCCAGCATCTATGGATTTGGTGCACACAGCTGGAACGAGTCCCGGGAGGTTTGGTTCTCGCTGTGGTGTAACGGGTCATTACCAAGCTGCCCATCAAATATCCCAACCACTCGAAGCCCTGGCTCTATTCAGCTCACTGCAGAGCACTGGCTTTCATACTTGGGATTCCTGTACAAAAAAACATGATGATGATGACCATCGGTCCCACAAGCCCATGTGTTTATTCAAGCACTCCATAAATAATGGAGCAGACTTTGGCTAGAATCCAGTGTTTATGGATGTGTCCTTTGTTTAGGCAATGTATTGACCCCAAGCTAATTCGGACTGACCGTGGAGCGCTGATGCTAAACGAACCGCTCTCTTGAAAACCAGCGCAAGACATAATGCACAGCGTTCCAGTGCTGTTACGCCGCGGGTCATTTAGGCAAATCAACACTCGTCTGTCACAGAAACATTTAAATCACAGTTCTTTATATATGTCTGAAAGTTTACTTGATCTGTTTGATCTTTAAAGTTGCCTGTATTTAGAGGGAACTCCTTATGAAATGCATTCTTATCAAATAAAGGTACAAAGGGTACACTTTTGTACCTTATTTACTCATAAAGGGTGTATATTTAGTACCTTTTGACCAGATTTTGTACCTTTTTTCTGAGAGTGTATTAACAGTCTGTTGCAGTATTATTTTGGTATTATACACTATTGTAGAATTTGAAATAGCTTGATTTTTATATTTTCAGTATTCATTATAATTTTCACATTTGAGTAATTTTGCTTTTATCATTTTATCTTTTTTTAATATTTATATTCATCTTTGACTTATCAGTTATATATCAGATATCAGTTATAGTTTTAGTAACACACTTCAACATAAACCTTTTTTATTTCAGTTAGATTCAGAGGCATTTAATTTAACATTTATATTTTACTTAACATCAGCTTTATTTCAGTTAATAAAAAAAGATTACGTTAACAATAACACTAACTGGTCTGCTTAACATGCAAAATTTGCAATATAGAATATTGCAGCATTACAATTATTGATCAAATAATTACTATTTATTTTAATTTTATTAATAACCTAATAAAACATGGTATATATATATATACACAACCAAATTAATAATTTGGTAAATACAACTAATGCAAACTATAATAATTTATATAACTAACCCTTATTGTATATATTACTCCAGTATACTGAACATATTTGAATGGAAAACAGTAATAAACAGACCGTTTAACTAAATATTGTGACATAAAATGCAGCCCAGAGACTTCAAGACAATTCAGTGCATCCAAACTAATTCTTTCACTAGAATGAATCATTAATTCTAATGCTTCAGATGAGAGAAAGGAGCATTAAAGAGACAGAACAGTAATGCACTAAGCATTTAACTGAATATTTTGCCATAAAAATAAGATACAAATCAGAACTAAAGTGCAGTGCAGTGACTTTTGCATATAGATTAATCGTTTTTGAGTCTGTTCATTTACACGAATCATCTAAAAGAACTGATTTGCTAGAATGAATCAACATTACATACAGTATGAAGAAGAGAGAACTGCTTAGGTTAATAACATATTAGTGCATTTAACTCTCAAAACTGGTGGGAAACTCAAGCGACACTTTAACTAAGAAATGAACAGTTTTGCAACCTTTCTTAATGAATACAAGCCTCTGAAAACAAGATCCACTGCTAGCTGTTGATAGCAAATAAGCAGTTAATAAGCTATAATTACACGCGTCACCGATCAAAGGAATGTTTCATATAAAGCCAAGCAGGCAGAGTTAATAACGTCTATTTTTCCAAATGAATTTCAATTGAATTGTGGCTGGCCTCACATTCTTTCTCCTGATTGGTCCAAAGCCTAGAGGCCAGAAACTAAGATCAACTTTACTCGCAGTGTTGGAGTTGGAATCGCAATCAAAGCCTGACTATCTGTTCAATTCCAATTGCCAACCGTAGACTAAACTTAGAACTAAAACAAACACACACACGCTAGACAAAACACAGAGGAACAGCCAAAACCATTCAGACAAAACATCTTTCAGGCCTGGAAAAAGTGTTATATATTTAGCACAGTAAAACATTATGGGAAGTAACCTGGTACAATGCTATCTGACTATAAACTGCTCATCTGTAGTTTTCGGGAGCACGTATGATGTTTCATACTTGGCCAATTTCTCCACTTTTTCCAAGCTGTTTTTGAATGTATAATTAGACTCGTATCTCTTCCAGCTGACTGGCCTTGATGTGAACTGCCAAAGTCTGCATATGGTGGAGGAATCCACAGGCATGAGATATCAGAGAAACAGGTTAACCATCTGGTCTTCAACTTGGACAAAGCAAAGCTCGCGCATTTCAAGCGGGAAACCACAGCGAGGCCTTTTGGCTGAACATATTCCCCAGTGATGGACAAAACAGGACCGATCAAAAAGTTCAAAAGCAGTGATCATTGACGCATGGACTTTTTTCAAAGGATCTTCTTTTCCCCCAAAATGCTATTTAGTGTTATCACATTGGACTAAAACTTACTAACTTTGTTCACACAGAGTGTTTTTTTAAGGATTTCCCCCACCTTATGACACTTGTGGTGTTCCCAGTCAAAAATGACTGTTCTACAAAGAAATGCTTGCAAACCTCTCATTACGCTATTTTACTACCAAATCTTGGATTCAATCTTTTTATCAATTTGTTTTCTTTCAATTTGTACAGGTTTTGTCTTTCTTTTTGAAGCGGATCAATCACAGGCCTCGGTTTTTGGGTGAATATTGCCAAAATCATCCACAAATAATGGTTTTTTTTACTTAAAAACTGAAGTGCGTAAACTCAGATCAATGAGGGCTGTGATCAATCTGCTCCAGAAAGAAACCCAAAACCTATGCTTATTGAAAGAACACAAGTTGATAAAAAAAAAGACTGAATACGATATATGGTAATAATAGCATAACAAGAGATTTACAAGCAATTTTAAAAGGCCAGTTATTTTTGAGAATTCTCAGCACAGCACAAGTGTTAAAAAAATAAAAGGCAGATTTATATATATATATAAAAAGGTTATTTAAAAATAACAATTTAAAACACCAAAGCCTCTCATTGAAACAAATAATAGCAATAATAAATGAATAAATAAAGATTTTCTTAAGATTTTTTAAGACCTTATTAATTTTTCAAGATTGCAAACTTCTTAGAATTTATCTTAAGAAACAAATTTGCTTCTTTCCTGAGAAGATTTTTGTAAATCCAGCTCCTGATCTCTTGACAAGTCATCTATTAATTTTTTTTTAAGCCTTTTTACTGGTCTGAGTGCTTAGAAAAGCAACCGAAGACTTCTCCTGTCAATCATGTCAGTATCACAAACAGTGTGGGCAGATTAAGTTGAGGTTTAATACCTAAGATTAGGGTTCATAACAAACCTCTAACCTTAAATGTGACCAATAATAATAGTGATTCTAGCCTTCGCAAACAGCACTAAATACACTCTCTGTGAAGCTTATCACCTGCACCCGCTGTGAGGAAATACAGGACGGCAGAACTGAATGATAGAGCAGGGAACAGAGCAAGTCAGTGGTAATTATTAAAAAATGCAGATGATGAAGGAGAGAGAGTGGGGGAGGCTAAATTTGGCTCTACAAAACTAATTTCCCAAGGTCCAGGCAGCAGTAAAATATCTGTTAAGTTATTCTTCAGGGAATCTGGTGATGAGTTAAAGCTCTGGAGCCAAGATGACTCAAGTGTGTGAAGGGCAGCCGGTGTTTCACTGCCAGTAGCTTAATGCACACGATCCACATCAGCAGCGCCGTTCAAGTGCTTTTTTGATGAGTTCCTTTCCATCAGATCTTTCCACATGTGCAGTGCTGCCAAATGAAAGCTGTTCGTAGAGTGTGAGAAACACTCTACTATTCTGTACTCAATTGGCATTGGCAAAGACACGCCGCTTATTCAAAATGAGGGAAGTACATTGTCTGGGACATAAATGGTAGGTGTAGCAGTGATTTAAAATTGATTCAACAGTAAATTAACTCATTAAAGGAATATTCCCGGGTTCAGTACAAGTTAAACTTAATCAATAGCACTTCTGGCAAAATGTTGATTACCAAAATAAAACTAAAAATCTAGGTTACAATGAGGCACTTACAAGTGAAGTGAATGGGGTCCGTTTTAATAGTATAGCCAAAATACCTAAACAATGTGTTAAGATGATTTTAGTGTGAAAACATCACTTACTCTGCTTAAAGTTATATCTAGTTTTACATCTTTGTCGCCTAAAACTCTACAACTCAAAATGACTGTAAAAATACTGATTTAATACTGATTTTACTGGACAAGTATGTTTAATGTAAGTGCTATTACAACATGTCCTCCAAGTCATTTGTCCCTTCCCTGAAATTCAACCTATAGGAGCGTTTACTAAATTAGTGCACCTACCGACAGCAGGACATGCCAAAGAAACTTTCTTATTAATGTGCACTTTTATCAGCATTATAGCTGGGGATTCGTGTAGCTTGGTTGGTAGAGCATTGCATTATAGCAGCACAACAATCATGGGTTCGATACTAGGGAACCCACTGTAAATTGGTTTCCAAAGCGTCTGCCTAATGCATAAATGTAAATGTTGCGAATTTTCCACACATTGCATGAGAGAGGTGAATGCGCAGATCTACGCAGAAACCAATCAATAAAGATGCTCTGAAGACAACAAGATGCTGTGCAGTGACAAGTTGTGGAAAAACAGTCTTTGCGTTGCGTTCCTTCAGATCCCAACGTTAGGAAAGAGTGGATTAACTTTATTTTTAATGAAGTTCCAGATAACGTCAGTAAGAACCTAGGCCCTTTGTTCACTTCATTTTACCGTGGATTCATTCAAGGCACAATTCGACGCCGAATTTTCAGAACGATTGAAACTAAAAGACAATGCTGTGAGACTATATTGGATCCAACAGTAATGTCGCAATACGTTTTGCTGTAACTGTGAGTGTGAGTAACTGTTTTCATTACGGGATCGCAGTTGCTTTGTCTGTTAAACAGATCGTTTGATAAGTATTGACTTATTTTTGGGATTTTGATCAAAATCACAGCAGCATCCATCTATGAAGAATGTACGCTGTCAATCATACACAACTGTTAGCCAATCATATCAGTGGCCGTTTACTTCTGAGTCTACAATCCTTCACGCCTATTCAAACAGTTTTATTACTTCTAAATTATGATGTTTTTTGATGTAAAAATCTTGATAACATTATAAGTGGACCATTATAAGAGAACAGTACAAAAAAACAAAAAAAAACAACGGCAGTTCATGACCCACTTTAAGAGGTGTTCTGTTTCAAAGGTGTGTTTTGGTCCTCACTCAAGTCTATAGGATATCCAGGTCTTCAATGCAAGTCTATGGGATTTTTCTACCAATTATATTCTATAATTCTGCCAATTGCATGATTTGAGGACTTCCATAAGTATGAGCTAATAATTGGACGTCGAGACAAGAACATGGAAAAGCAGTTGCCCACCGCCCAGGTCCTCACTGAAACACAGTCAACGTCTCCCTTCACATCCTCAATAGAGGAGACTCTAGGGGAAATGGGTCTTTACTGAGCATGTGCGAGCAGGGCTTGTCCTCCTTCTAGAGAGTTCACCAAGAAAAACAAAAATACCCGAAGGACCTCCTCCAAGGCCTACAAAATCTGCTGCAAGGACATTCGATCCGTCCCATTCTCCTCTCCACAGCTCATAGATCTTTACATGCAGCAGAAATATAAGGGCAAAAGCAACACTACAGCCAGACTATTGTGTTTTACATCCCTCCCAAGCAGTATTTCACCAGTCAAGACCCAGTCCAGCGGATCTGGTCCGTTTTACACCTAATCATTGGCTTAACACCTCAAACTCCATCCGATTTCCATCATGGCACTGCAGTATCATTTAGCACCTTGAAATATAGGCTATCAAAAGCTCTTGAGCAACTTGCCTGGAATATTAAAGATTGAAACTTAATGACATCTACCCGACATGTGCACAGCAGACACCGTAAAACGCTCGCAGATCACACAAATCACAGACAAACAGTCATAATGGGTTGCAAGATGTTCTGGGAAGGCCCCCTGCACTATATAGTTATGACAAGAAGCAAATTGTGGCAACTGCTGTAATGTGGTCATGGACATCTGGATGGCTGACTGACTAAGCCCTCTGATTTGGAAAGAGAGGGATTGATGAGGTAATGCTATGTTGTCCAGATTCGTCCGTAGATTCGGGTTTAACCAGAGAGAAAGCCACGCTCCAACATTCCATGAACTATTATCCCCAAGCACATCGTAAAAGTTTGTTGTTTAGGAACCTCGCAGTTAAAATTGCGTTCCTCTACGGAGAGGTGTTGAATCATACGTTGTGAAAGGGTTAGGCCCCGTGAAGTTCTACCAAAACTTGGCTCCGTCAAAACCCAGCTCCTGCTCGTGTGGTGGTTCAGTCAGAGGGTAAGGAGTTACATATTTTCACAGTTGTGTTTTTAATGATTGAGAAGTTCATACCAACAGCGTGCCTCCTTTGAAGAGCCCAAACACTACTCTAACTCGACCGAGACAGGTCTAGGTGAAACAGTCGATTCTTGACTGAACCAGGTGCACGAGAGCCAAAACCATAATTTTGACTGAATGAAGCCTTTACTTTTCATTGCCCAGTGCATTCATAATACAAACTTGACAGCTGAAAGCTGTCTGGAGATTGGTTCACTTAAAAATGAACGTTCTGTCATCATTTACTCTTTCCAAACCTGTATGACTTTCTTACTTCTGTGGAACACGTCTCAGTGTTTTTATCCATACAATGGATGTTGTTTGAACTCAGATGTTCCTCAAAATACATTCTTTTGTATTTTGCAGAAGAAAGAAAGTCATACAGGTCTGGAACAACACAAGGGTGTGTATTCTTTTAAGTTTGAAATTGCTTGTTGCAATAAAGCAGGGAATTAGCACAAATTTCTTAAAAATTGTGGGTTGCACTTCCCAATAACATGTTATTAAGCAATTAGGTTTACCCTGTGCACATGTCAGCATTGCCCTGGGAAATGAAAACAACTTGGTCATGAGTCCAAGGCCTTGTCCACACCAATAAACACATCTTTTTCTCTCAGTTTTGGCCTTCCATCCACACAGAGACTGTGTTTTTGTCAAGGAAAATGGAGATTTTTGAAGTGGATAAATTTGAAAACGTCATTTTCGCATTGTAGTGTGGACTGTGAAAACGATAACGCATGTTTAGTCATGTGACACATATTGTACCAATAGATATCTATGTTCATATCAGTATTGTGCCTGTTATGTGCTATTCACTTTCACACTATTGCTAAAGATGTGCAAAGATGACAGAAAATTTACTCACGATTGCTGTTTACGGCAAAACATGATGAGGGCCGTTGCGATCAGACATACAATCGTGAGTGAGTGCAACCGGGATGCGTCAGCAAATGGTTATTTTCCTAAATAAAATGATCCTGTCAGAAGAATTGCATTAGAAAAGTTAATGTCTGTTCAGTTTGTGTCGTCTCAGTGAGCTTTTTTGAGGATTTATGCATGTGCAGTAAAGCAAATTTAACGTTTTCTGATGTTTCAGTGTGGATGAGAAACTTTTGGAAAACACCGTTTTCAAATGTATCCGGATTAATGTAGACATACATAGGTGGATAAATTGAATCAGCAACACCTGTAGTCCATCAGAAGCAAATTAAGAGGACTACAAAAAAGGTGCTTATACTGCGGTATGGTGAGCTAATATTTCTTTATAGAATAGTAGATGTTTTGCCAGTGACAGATATTATTTGGAGGACTCTCAAAGCTGAATTTTTTCCCCATCTACCTGCTCAGGATAGTTGCTGTGAACGGTTTTTCGTGCCAGATTAATCACCCGCATGGCAGGCTCATTCATCCATGCACATGAACACATTTAATCTAAAATACATACAGCTTCTACAAAAAAAAAAGCCATAATTGAGTGGTCTTTCACTGTCTTGTGTAAACGTGACTGAAACCTCAATATCTGTTTTCCATCAACTTCAGCGAACATGTTTGTAGAATTTGAGTTATGACGTTGAGTTTGTTGGGGTCAATTCGACAGAAACAGATCTTAAGAATGCACACATAGAAACTGCAGTACAAATATAGTAGCACACATTTATAGATAATATCAAAAAGAGTATAATTAAATATATGTTATAACTGTTGTTCTTCATACAAACAAATCAGATTTAAAAGTTAGGCTAGTAAGGCTACAGACTAAACATTACCTTCAAGTTTTACATTTGATGTATTAAGTATTAGCAGGGTATCTTGAATATGTGCAAGACGTTTTTAAGCATTACGCCAGTAGGTGGAGACAAGTGACTGTCGTCATTGACTCAACTGATTAATTCAAAACCACTGATTCGTTCAGGAACAAAATAAATGATTTGCTGAATTCGGACCCGCATACTCTTGCTATTTCTGCCATATAATGAAATGGCAAAACTGATTACACGTAGTATGCAAGTATGTGGTTCCAAATTCAGCAACTGTCTCTGTGAGTGAGTCGTTGAATAATTCACTTGATTTGATCATGCATTGAAACCCATTTTCGTTGATGGAGAAAGATGAATATTGTGTCCAAAATTGTAAGTTACTCAATATTAACTTTTTGTTTATTGAACTGCTATATTAAATCAATATCACATGTGCAATCATGCTGGTCCACTGCAAATCTACCAGAAGGTAGATTCCATAATTGTTTGCATCATAGAACGCTGTAGCCAGCTCCCAGTGATCTATGAAGGAAATGCCACAAAGAAATAGATATACCAAACTGCATCTGCATAAACCGCACACTCTTGCACGCCAGGTTTAAGTTACGACATTTGACTGTGGTGTTGTACCGTTTAGTCCACAGCAAAATAAATCTGCCGTACTCTCCCACGTCTCTCTTTATGCAATAGGCCGAAAGTCTTTGGCAATGCAGTCTGAATCGGGAGGAATTGATTAATAGGTTTTACTTGGGCTGAACTGTCCAATCTGTTGTTATTTAGTGCTAGCCATCACTAATCAGTACTGTCACTTGGCCTCACTTAAAACCCCATTACTCCTTAGTGCAGGTCTCTGAAGCCCAGTATAACAAATTTCCACTCATGCTTCTATTATCTGCACAAGAGAAGATTGACAATGACACTTCGCACATTGTGCAATTCTGTATGATGAGAAAAATACGAAGAGGGAATGTTAGTAATGTAGAAGTTTACAAACAACAGTTAATGACAGGAGCCCTTGAGGAGAGAGAAAGCTTGAATACAGCAGAGACCGACTGCACTGCAGACCTCGGACTGTTAAACTTGACCTCCGCTGACCTCACAGCGTGAACAGAGAGATGGAAACACGAGTCCACGTATCATTCCTGCAGAAGCAGCACAGGAGGAGGGTGCTGATGAGTCCTGCTGGGAATTCTTCCATGCTTTTGTGTAAGGAAGGGAAAGTCCATCTTTTTGAGATAAACTTGTTCTAAGGAAATTCCGATATATGGAAGGATTTACACTTTACTCTCTATTTGAATCTCTTAGAATGCCACACGATGATCACTACAGTAATAAATGGAAACAATCGGAACACTATAAATGTACTATGGATGTAATAATAAAAAAATAATAATTGAATAAAAGGTTTGCAAAAGGCCAACTCTATGTTGACTTGAGATAGCAGTTTAAGAAGTTTGAAGTAGTGAAAAATAAATATACTAAAATGTATTTGAAATACATTTATTTCATGCTAAGCTATACATTTAAATATTTATGTACTTAATAAAAATACCTTGCAGTTGTACTTTAGGTATACTAAAGTCTGCTAAATTGACTGTGTTTAATACACTTTAATTGTGTGAAAGTAGTGCAGAAGTCCAACTAAAGATATACTGAAGTATATTTGATTGTGCTAAAGTGGAACTACACTGTAAAAAAAAAAAAACTAAAAGTTGACCCAACTTAAAATTTTGAGGCAACCAGCTTCAGCAGATTTTTGGGTTTGCTCAACTTATTTTTGTGGGAGATTCTCAAATTTGTATTGTATAAACTTAAAACGACAAGTTGAGAAAACTTTAAAATTTTAAGTTGGCTCAACTTTTTTTTTTTACAGTGTATTGCAAGTATACTTCAGGTGCACTTTAAATATCTTGCAGTTAAAGACCGATATTATTCAAAGATCATTACAATCCTCATCAACAGGGACATTAAAACATGTTTCAGACTTAATATTAAGAAATGTGCATTGTGCACAAGTAGCACTCCAAATAAAGTTTAATTATAATTTTTACGACAGCAAGTCTCGAGCGATATTTCAATCAATATGTTAATAGATTTTAACTACTTGGTATGAAATAAATGCATTTTAAATATATTACTTTTTTCCTGGGGTCTGACCCTTGAAATTTAACCTTTTCATTTTTAGTACCTCATGGCATGTGAAATAAGAAAATTTGACGACATTTCAATATATCTTACTGCTATTGTTAGATAGGAAACACAGAATCTTCTTGTGTGTTTTAGGACTAGCAGTAGCCTATTTATCCATTAGTACTGTGGCTGAGCCAAATCTCAGATAAATGGTCCTGTTGGACTAGGGAGGAAACTTTCAATTCTGAAATTTACAGTATATTTACATAGCACATTAAAGTCTTTAAAAAGAAAACTTCAATACAACTCTTTGAAAGAGGTAGAAAAATACGTTTAATTCCTCACTGCAGAAAACTGACCAAGTGGCACCACAAAGTGGGTTAATAATCCTCCTGTGCTAACAGCTCTGGTCTCATAATTTGTTATTCGTCCTTGAACAATCTGTAGTGAAACCACACCTCAAACACACGGAGAGCCAAAGAAAACTATCCAGGGACAACCATTCCTAGGCCAGGCCTGAACTTATAGTGTATATTTTGAACCACATCCCAAATAAGGAATGTGGACTCACTGGACTTGTGAGCTGTGAGCATTTTAACTACTTTAGCTAAGCACCTCATGAAATTCTCTCTCATATTGACCATTTGTAAGGAGCTAAATTTAGCTATTCATAAGCTGAGAAATCTGTGTTGTATTTGTCTTGAAAAACAGAGACTCCTTTTAAGATGGCAAAGCAGTGTGCTCCACTAGAAAATCGTCCCGCTTTTAAATGTTTTCCATATAATGGGAAGATATTTGAGATGTTGAGCATTATCTTTTGTAGGCTCAAAGAGGTTTTATTAGCGTCATGGTTTTCTTTGAAATAAACTCTCAAATATCCGCTGTAGTTCAGATGAGCGAGGGTGGTCTATCTACTGTTCCTCTTTCCAGCTGAACAACCAGATGCCCCAGAGATTGTGGAAAACAGATGAAGGCTGCAGGTGTTCAAAATGTGTGTTCGCTACCAAACCTCGACAGCACTGGATCCGAGAAGCGCTCAGTCTTTCAAAATCAACCAATAAGGAACTTCATCCTTCTTACATTCAACAAGGTCCAAAAATGATGGACGCTGAGGCCAGAATTATATGAGTGATGGTATGGTTGGCACAAGACATTCTCAGCATTTTATGGTTTAGTTCGAGACTTTCCCACACTTTGGAAAGCCTGTCAGTGTTCAATGATAAATAGAGAAGAAAGTGATCCTGCTAAGAGCACAATATGTTCCCTGTTAAGCTCAGCTGGGCATTATTATCCATTTGCAGACATGAAATTGTATTTGGTATAATTGCATTAAAATATACATATTGAAAATGAATTATTTACTGTTTTTAGTAGTGTATAAAAGCACAGATCATAGCTGGCATACAAAAGTGCGTTGTTATTTTATTCCTCATACTTTAATTACGTGAAACGCGTCTCCAGTATAAATGAGGGAAAATTTACCAAGCGACAAGAAAACTTTTATCTCATTCTTTGATTTGATCGCTGAAGATTTGATATCATTTTTACATTGCGATTCCTTAAAATTTAGGGTTAGCTACTCCATTTTATTTACTTTACTACATTTATTTTAATTCACTTTTTTTGTGTGTGTTTTACTTTTGTGTTTGTTTTAGACCCTGCACTACCATGGGATCTTGTTTAAATATAATGCAATCATGGGATTTATATTTATTATTTATTTTAGTAGAATCCATAAAAGCAAGTTCTGTCTCAATTAATGAAGACGCATGTTTTACAAAAATTACCACACCCAAAAATATGGAAACATATATAACATACACATTTGTGGTTTCCCACTGTGCATAAGTTGGACATTCACAATGCCAAGCCTTTGTCATTCGTCCAGGCATTGTGTGTGTTTGTGGCCTCTCCGTTCTTGGAGAAAGCACACATCACTGTGACCAAACAGTCTCCTGACTGACAATATGAAATATCCTGACATTTCAGACACACTCACATGTGTTTGTTATTCTGTGGAAAGCACCGTCCCACACAAGTGGATTTCATCCTTCCCTGAAGGCATAAATATAGAGGGATTCAAGGTCTTCACATTGTGTGTGAGTGTTTGTGTATATAGATTCACCAAAGACAACAAAAGATACTTTACAATAAATGAGAACGATTATAGGCTCTAACTGAATCATTTTACTGCTAAATTAATTTATTTTGAACTAAATATGCAGGATATTCATTTTCAATATGCTAAATAATGATAAAATTTAATATTTTAAAAATATTTTTTATTATTTATTTATTTTTATTTTATATTATATATATATATATATATATATATATATATATATATATATATATATATATATATATATATATATATATATATATATATAAAGATTTAAAAGCAATTTTTCAAATATTTAATGAATGTTTATCTAAATAATCTTCAATCAAAATGCAATTGCTTGTACACTCTAAAATGCCTTTTCAAGTGACGTAACTTGTCGAAGGTTGTTTTAACACATATTGTCTAGCACTAACACCCATCTTTTTACAACCCAATCAAAGTTACACCCTTTTTTTGTTATCTCCTTGAATATTCCGTTTCACTTGTAAAAACTTCACGTTTCATGTTGACTTTAAACAGCGGCTAGTTCCTTAGCTCCCTCTCTGGCTCCCTATCATTTATAAAGGCCAGTGCCGTGTGCTTAACATTTCAACTTTTTATGTGATCACATTATTTCTTTGTTAAGTTTAGGGAACAAGAGTTTCCAAGTTTTTCACACAGCTTAAACATCTAATCATAGCTCTTAATATTGACTTTAACCTCGTTTTAATTTCCCTCATGTTTAAGCTACCCTCACTGAACCACATGAACTGGCAGCTTTACACGCACACTATGTCGCCCTCATTAATGTCGGCGTTGCTTAGTGAAATGTTTGTTGATATTCATTATTCCACCTGTCTGAGCCAAGAAACTATGAAATACTACAACTACAACCATAATCACGGGTCACACTCTATTAGCACCTGGCTCACGCTCTTTCACACACACCAGATGCCCCATTTGGGGACAATATGGAGTTGGACCCAACTTCCCTGGCATGAAGCCCGAGTAGGGTGGGTACAACAGCGAAACAAGAACAGTGCCAACCAGGAAAACAGCTTTCCAGGGAGCTGTGGTGCTGCCCAACCACATACTGACTTTAAAACTAAATGTCAGATTTAAGCACGCATCTCAACGCAGTATGAAAATAAGAACAGATTCATGTAAATTAGTCTAAATGCCTAGATGATGTATTGCAAGTACACTCTATAAAAAACCTGTAAGAAACCTCCTGTACTCAAGAGGGCGATAGAGTCACTTTCAAACGTGTGTGCTATTAAAACACAGTGCTACATGATATTGTTAAGGTAGGTATTTAAATTTAGCTTATTGAACCTTAACTAGCTATTAACATGTCAGTTTAACTAACAAAATTGTAACTAATAAAAGTTTTATTAACTTTAAGTAGTTATAAACATGTTGATAGTTTAACTAATAATAACTAGTTAAACATAGACTGTTTAACTAACTTTAACTAGCAACAAACATGAAGGCAGAGTAACTAACTTTAACTGTCATTTTGTTGACAGTTGAACTTTAATCTTAATAAATTGGCATTTGCATTAACAACAGTTTAACTAATTTCACTATCTATAAACATGTCAAAAGTTGAACTAAATTAATAGTTTAATTAACTTATAAATGTAAACTATAAACAAGAAAACAGTTAAACTAACTTTTACTTGCTTTATAGTCTTGTTGACAGTTTATTTTAACTAGCTACAAACATGTTGACAGTTTAACTACCTTAACTAGTAAAAAATGTTAACAGCTTAATTAACTTTAACTAACTATGAACTTCTCTAGACCGTTGAACTAACTTTAACTACATGTATCTATGAACTTGTTGACAGTTGAACAAACTTTAACTAGCTATAAACATGTCAAAAGTTTAACTTAACTAGTTATAAAAATATTGACAGTTTATTTAACTTTAGCTATAAACAAGAAGACAATTTAACTAGCTTTAAACAAAAAGAGTTGAACTAAATTTAACTAGCTATAAACTTGTCAAAAGTTTAACTGAAAGTTTATTTAACTTTAGCTACAGACAAAAAGGCAGTTTAACTATCTTTAACCAGCTATAAACTTGTTGACAGTTGAACTAACTTTAGCTATAAACAGGTAAAAAGTTCAATTAATGTAATTAGCTAAATATATCAACAGTTTAACTGATTTCACTAGCTATAAATATGTTAACAGTTTAACTACATTAACTAGTTACAAAAACATTGACAGCTTAATTAACTTTAACTAGCTTTAAACAAAAAGACAGTTAAACTAACTTTATAGCTGTAAACCTGTTGACATTTGAACTAACTATAAACGTCAAAGGTTTAGCCTGACTAGATATAAACATGTTGGCAGTTTAATTTTAGCTAATCAAGAACACAGTTTAACTATCTTTAACAAGCTATAAACTTAACAGTTGAACTAACTATAAACATGTAAACAGTTCAATTAGCTATAAAAATGTCAACAGTTTAACTAATTTCACTAGCTATAAATATGTTGACAGCTCAATTAACTTAAACTAGCTTTAAACAAAAAGGACTTTGTTGACAATTGAACTAACTTTAACTAGCTATAAACATGTTGATAGTAACTTGCTTCTTTTCTAATAGATATGTAAATGAAAACAGACCGTAGATGAAGACGATTTATGCACTGCATTATCAGTCGGTTTCTGACACATTTTGTAATGCTACGACGCGTGAAATCAAGCTTGAGCTGTAAGAAGCGTCTGCGTTCACACGCTTGTGTGGTGTAAAGCATTATATAGTCCAGAGACAAAAACAAACACGTTGTATAAACGTTTCGTCATCATACGTACGCGGTTGGCGACGAGGTGACGGTTGAGCTCAGTTCTCAGCCCTCAGCAGATGGAGATCCCACGCCAAATACACAGTAAAAATATTTACAAGCTTTTTGCAGGCAAGATTTACGCTAATGAAACTAAAAAGGCTGTGGAACCAATAAATGAACGAGTTTGTTTAAACATGCACTGATAAATATAACAACACGGGTCAAATCGTTAGCCGTAATGGAAAGGAACACAAAAGGAACGTCGTAATCGTTAGTCCTATCATGTTACAAAACAACAGTGAAGTAATCTAATATGTGGAATATATCTGTGGGGAGGTCCTGTAGTACATGAGAATCTATGATGCATAAGCCAAGCGAAACTCACACAGGGATTAACAGATTTACTGTCTTTTTTATTAGCTGTTTTTACAGTACAGCACAGGGATGCAAAGGGTGTAATCCACACCACCGTAATGTAAAAACATCTCGATGATGTTTTCCTAATTTCAAGAGAGCCTCTTAGAAAAACAGCCACACACGCTCTGCGGTCCTGCAGCTAATATCCAGATATTAACCTGCCCTGGGGATTTTTCCTCTCCGCTCGCTCACAAGACAAACGGCCCACAAGTTAGCTCTGATGGGAATGTCAAGTTTGTTTTCAATTTCCAGGTTATCCTACGAGCACATGAGTTCGCTCCAAAATGTTAAGCATTTCATAAAGAGAGAGAGAGAGAGGGCAGAAAGGAAGGACGAATGGGAGTTAAGCAGGCATTTTGGCTCATAATGAAGACCAGATGGTTTACCTTCACTGGTAGCCACATTCTTGGGAGCTTTGGTGGGTGTATGATCAGTGCTGGAGCTCACATCGGAGGAGATACTGGAGCTACCCTTGCCTGGGACAGAAGGGAAGAAGGAAATAACATTTTGTGAAAACAGCTTGTTTTCGAGCTCATACTTGACTGTGTGCATTCGCGATCTGTACGGTCAGCTCCAGCGGCCAGCTGGTGTGCAGTTTCACAGAAGGGTGGGGTGCAACGGTTCCCACTGTAAGTCAATATTATAACAGATGCAATAAAAGTACGATCGGACATTTTGGCCCCATCGCTCATTCACTTGCTGAACCATTACTGAGAGCAAGGAAACTCCTCTTGTTCCTAATCCAAAGCGAGGCCTGAGGTTTTCATGATTAAAGATTTCGAGAGGAACTCATTACTCAGTGCTCATCAGGAACGCACTGAAGCTGAGCAAAACCCTTCGGTTTACGTCTTCCTGCCAAGACAATATCCGTGACTGGAACAATAGATGGAAGAAATTACTTTAGTATCTCCAACACTGGCAGAGTCTGCAGTTTCGCAAAGATCCTCCAAGACTGATTTATCTATACATTAGGACATATTTGGCCACTGTGCAAGAGAAAGAGCGGAGACCATTCATGACGGCTTGAGGTTTTGAGGGCGGATAAGTTCGATACTTGTACATTAGTTCGCATTTGTGGATCTGAAAGTTGGATTGGTGTTGTAATAAAAGTGTGGTCATTCACAGCCTGGAACGGAGATCCAGACATAAATCAACAATACTACCACCACCCTTAAGATTATGGTTCCCTATTCGCAGGAACAAGCCAGTGTTAAGTGCCTGACTTGCATGAATTTCCATGTTGGCTGGCACGAGTAAGTGCTTGTTTGGTGCCGGCCTAGCTGGTAGACCATGTTATTCACCAGCAAAACTGTTGTATTCAAACTGATCGAAATATTGATGCATGCAAAGTTTTGACACATGGACGTTACAACTTTTGTGTTGGGGTCAAACCGACTGTCCCATAGGTTTACAGCAATTTGCCACTTTGAAAAACTCCAAAAAACCTTGTCAAACACATAAATATGAAATACATGAGAACTCAAATTTTACTTGAGCCTGAGACTTGTCTTCTGAATCATCCAAGGAAAATTCACCGCTTCTTCACCTAGTTGAGGTTCACAGTCAAACAAACCGTCAGATGTTGTTTTTGCTTGTTGGGTTTTTGGATCGTAATTACTAGACTGTTTGCAGCACTGAAAAGAATTGTGAGAAACCCATTTGACCCTCACAAGAGTTGGAGAACCAGACATAAAAACACAAAGTACAAATAGCAGTAAATACACCAAGCACAAATACTGTAAGATATACATGTAGTTATTTGCACCTTAGTGTGCAAATAATCACTCCAAGTACTCATTTTGAACACGTGTCAAACTGATCCCTGATGCAATAAAAATAATAAAATTAGAAGGGTATTATTAAATTTCTCATGTTTTATATATATTTTTAGTTTCTGACAAGCTACAGTAGTGGATTTCTGTTTTTACATGAATCTTTAATATTTTTCATATTGCCAATTTTTGGCAAATTGCATTGATTCCAACATAGTTCAATGATTCTGTGTTTCCTGAAATCATAATTCAAACATACATTTGCAAACAGCTTCACAATTTTTTTGTGGTTGAATTACAACTCTCGATCTGTGGTTAGAAGTATGGTTTCTTGTCAGTAAACGTGAACTTCACACTCTTGAGCAAACTAAGCAAGCCAACATGCAGTACATCTATATCTTTCATTATATATTGTCATTGTCAGGCAAAATTGTCTTTTTTTTTTTTTTTCATCAATCAATGCTGTTTCGTCAATCTTTTTATCTGTCTGTCAGTTTTACAAATATTTGTCCTATGAAAAGTATTAAAAAGATCTTGTGACTATCAGCAAACCTCATCCACCCTGCCTCCATCTTGAATGAAGTACCACACAGTTTGGAGACGGCTTGTGCTTGTTTGTGATGCATGGACATTACATAACTGGTTTAAATAAATACAGTGTTTTCTTTTCTCAAGAAACACTTTGTCTATAAAGGCTGTTTTATGTATTTGAGGAGAGGAGAAGAATGTCTTAGTCTAGAAATTGCTGTCTAACCTTTGCATAGCACGTCATCTTTTTAACATGAGACTTTGGCTAAATGTATTCAACGACAGGAAAAACTGAGCACTCACACAGCTACAAGACACTCTGTAACCTATAAACTGATGAAACCATAATGCAGTGCACTTACTGGCTTACTTAAATCACAGGGATTTTCTCAATTCCTCGAAAGTAGTGAGTCTGGACATACAAGGTTTCCATCCAAAAGTAACAATACATGCACATTTAAGAGTGCACATTTTCAAAATGAGCTTTAGTACTTCTAGTTTGTTATTTAGGTTTTAGGTGAATGTGTAGCTGTCAGTCACCGCGCCGGTGTGGATACTGTACTAGGAATCACAGATTCTAGACTACGATATTGTCATCTGAACAAGTCTGCCACGTTTGTTCTGACCAACTGAGGAAAAAAACGTTATAATAAATCACGCTACGATTAAATCTTAAAATGGTGATATGGTTAGCTCATATCACATCAAACCGTGCAAATGATTATTATTGTTATACTTTGTTCTCAAATTGTTAATGTTAACAACATCAGCATTGCGTGACTACATGTATGTAGTGTGTATTAGCGTTACATGTAGATTTCAATTTCTGCACCGTCTAATCTCTAATTGTCATACCATTCAAATTTCACATAAAGAAATTATTTTAACCCAAAAAGCTAATTATTCTTCCTTCGAACGGGTTTTCTTTAAAATACAAATCTTGCGTAATCTTGTGCGATCTGTAATCAGATGCACATTTAAAACTGGAATATAATTTAATTTCAGTCACATGTGTTTCATAAACACATAATTCTTCCTGGATTACAATCCGCCATCAAATTGAAAAATGTAATTATTCCAGCTGCTGTGAGAAAAGGCTATAAACGATCACCTGCAGGATCCTCACATGTGATAGCCTACTAGCCGGGACAACTTCTTTATGTTTACAGACGTGACGTAATGACGTGGCAGCATGCTCAAATTTCCTGCAAATTCCTACCAGTAACACTCAAATTAGAAAACTTTATTATTGATACCGTTGACAACTGATACCGTTGTGAATCAGGCTAAGGTAAGGAGATAGTTTTGAACACTGGCTGGTTATGTACTTGCTCAAAAATTGAATTTGGATCATTTTTAACCAAAAAAAGTTACAGACTGCAGCTTTAAGCAGTGAGTTTTGCACAGAAAGCACACCCCAGCTTAGCCTTTCTGGTAAAACCAATTTTAATTGCATAATGTGATGAATATCAGATTCATTTTTAGCCATATTTCATTTGACAGCATGAAACAAGCCATTAAGAAGTTGAAGTCATTGGATAAACTCTTGCTTTCTGTAGCAGAAGATGTGAGTGTGTGTGTTAATTTGGCAGGGTTGGTTTATGGCACGTCATCTTCTGTCAGGTCATAAACGTGAACCACAAGCAGCTCCATGTGAGCAGAGCACAGCCTTCATCCCACAAACACTGTTCCCTCTGTACACAACTTCCTCTTAACACACATCCACACAGGAATAAACACACAGAAACACTCTCTAACGCTCTCTTCACACATATAAAGAGGTCACGGAGTTGCTGTATTGTTGGTCGTTGCGAATCGCTATATTTGTGAACACCCCTTTACATGTTGCCAACATATGTCCACCCTGGAAAGCTGTTGTGTGAAGGTCTTTCAAACAAGCTGTCAGATTACCGCTGATGCATTGAATGACTCAATGAACTCTTATCACCTCGGTCACGATGGAAAAGCAGCAGAATAACGTAACCCGCACTGAACGCAGCGCGACGACGTGTTGCAGTGACATCAGTGAGCCAGAACATCTGCTTCATGTGACTCATCCGTCAAGTGGACCCCATGTGCTTTGCACGCCTTGAATTACGACCAGATACGGACGCTGTTATTATGATGTTGCTAGGCAAAGCTTTCACAAAGCTTAAAGTCTTCAGTTTAATCAAAATGGATGATGAAACTGTATTACTTTGCTGCTAAAAGAGACACAGCAGTGTTCTTACTCAGAATCAAGAGCTAAAACCACAGATATTTGCTGAAAGATCTGCTTTTGTACTGTTTTACAGGCGATTTTCTCCACTCAGTACCAAAGAAAATGATGTATTGCATACAAATGTGGCCTAAAATGTATACAGTATTATATGATATGATACCATACACTGACATATTTGCATGTTCAGCACAAGACTAAACACAGAGATCGGTCATTCTTAAAATGTTGACTTTAAGACTTAAAAAAAGTTTTGAATTAAGCTGTTTTTTCCTCCTGTAATACCTATCTACCTGTAATAGCTATATTTATATATATGGTAACACTTTATTTTAGGGTCTCTTAACTAGTTGCTTATTAGCTTGCATATTACTAGAATTTTAGCCATTTATTAGTAGTAATTACGCACATATTAATGCATATTAATTCTACATGACCTTATTCTACATTCCTAATCCTACCCAATACCTAAACTTAACAACTACCGCACTAACTATTAATAAGCAACAAATTAGGAATTTATTGAGGGAAAAGTCATAGTTAATAGTGAATAAGTGTCCTCTATTCTAAAGTGTTGCTATATATATATATATATATATATATATATATATATATATATATATATATATATATATATATATATATATATATATATATATATATATATATATATATATATATATATGCATCCTGTACACTATCAAAATTTATTCAACATTTATATACATTTCAGTTCAATTGCCTTCATCACGCATTTACAATTACTTTATTTTAAAATTAAAGATGTATTTATTTTTAAAGATGTAAAAGTAGTGACATTAATACTAGTTATAAATTCTCATAAAATTTTCAGTATCATCTCAACACATCAGTAAGCAAATTAAAATCAATAAATTATAACATGTTTTCAAAATTTTTTTTTTCATTTGAACATTAAACAATATAACACTGATTTAAATTAAGCTTTAAGCACACTTGTTAGATCTTGCAATAATGCTCACCCCTGTAAAACAAAAATAAATAAATTAATAAATAAATAAATAAACACAAACAAATAATGTAGAGACAAACCATTTATATATATATATATATATATATTTATTTATTTATTTTTTTTTTTAAGTTATGGAAAGATGCCATTAATATGAAGTTTTTTGATTATTTGAGATATTTTCATGACTAAAGTCATGCATGATTATCACCATATTTTGAGAATGATCCACCTAATTTGTGTGAACAAGTTATGAACATTCATCATTTACCAAAATTGTATCCGAGAGAAGACATTAAAGTTTACAAGATTCGTCACCTGATAGATACAGTGGGATTCAGCTGAAACGGCAACTAGCCGTAACAGTACAGCAATTTAATTATTCTCAGTGTAAACGTCCTGCCAGATCATTGATTTGAGATCCTTCTTTGCTTTTGGATGGGTGCTGAACTTTAACTGAACTCTGACCTGTAAAAATGACGGCTGGAAAATCCAAAAGTCTCCACTTTCTCCTACTAAACTAGGAAGAAAAGAGCTCTGCCTCACTCTGAAAATAAATCTGAATCATTAAGCTGTCAGTTGCTTGCCATCCCGAGCACAGCCATTTCCCATCACGTAAAGGGAGAAATGACAAAGGAGATTTTCTTCGTATTTTCACAAACGGTCCATCACTCATGGCCTGAGTGGCCATTCCTGCTTTTGATCCAATGACCCCAATCCATAAGTCATATTAGAGCTCTATTCCTCCATGATGGAAATTTCAAATCCTCCTAAGTATTCCAGATGGAGACTAAATGAGAAGGACTGTCCTAAGCACACATTCCCACATTTGCTTTGATTTATACCCATTCACAGACAATACAGGCTCTGCATTTATAAAAGACAATCTACCTAGCGGCCACAAAACATATTTGGACACTTAAGTGGATCTTAAAATTGCACGAATGCAAAGCAAAATATCAAAGTAGCATCTGCAAACAAACGATGGTAATAGTACAGGTGATTTTATCCAAATAATTTTTGGGTGCCACATAGTTTAGGGCCTTTAAAAGAATAATTCACCCAAAAATGCAGCTAACGCACAGCTTTTATCTTCTCAAGATAACTGATGTTTGAATCGGCTTTGCTTGACTGTATTCTCAAGCTTGCAGTCATTCCTGTTGCTTGTGCACCTTTTCCTACCCAATTTCTTCCTTCCAGTCAACTTTGCATTTAATATGCTTTGATACAGCACTCTGTGAACAGCCACACCTTTCAGTAATGACCCTCTGTGACTTGCAATGATTGTCTTCGGGACCATTGCCAAGTCAGCAGTCTTCCCCATTATTGCGGTTTCAAAGAACAAGAGTTACCCAGACTTTATAGTGTAGGGATGGTCATTTATTCAAACTCAAATGTAAGTTGGCGCCAATAGCCTCGTGGGCAGCGCATTGACATGTAGCGCTGTTGCGCTTCGGGCATCCCGTGTTCGAGTCCCAGCTCGCGGACCTTTCCCGATCCTGTCCCCCTCTCTCTCTCTCTCTCCAACTTCGTTTCCCATCTACCTACTGTCCTATCAAATAAAAGGCAAAAACGACAAAAAACAAATCTTTAAAAAAAAAAAAGAAACTCAAATGTAAATATTCAAATATTTTGAGATACTGGATTTTTTATTTTCATGAGCTGTAAGCTCTAATCATCAAATTTAAACAAAAAAACTTTTAAAATGTTTTACTTTACATGTAATGAATCTAGAATATATGAAAGTTTCACTTAATTTGTGTTCTGAAGATGAACAGAGATCTTACCCTCATGTTGTTCCAAACCCGTGAGTAATTAATGACATAATTTTAATTCTGGGGTGAAGTAACCCTTTAATGTTAATCAAACAACAAAAGGCAAAGACAAAATCACTCACTGCTCTTCACAGAAGGTCTTTTGTAGCTTTAATAAGAAACAAAGGAAGTTTAATTCTTACAGTGAAGGCTATGCTGTTTTATTTTACATTTGATTATTCAATTTCTATAGGCTGTTAACTGAATACTTTAGACTTGCATTAAAAATTATTTTGGTTATATGGCTCACTAATAATCGTGTTAAATAATCGTGATTACAATATTGACCAAAATAATTATGATTTTTGTCATAATCGAGCAGCCTTACCTTGACCTCAGGACTTCCAGCAAAAGTTGATTTGTTGACCTCAGAGCCCTATTTGACAATGTATGCTATTCTATGTCAGCTGTGTCACGCTGGACACGTTTTCATTCAGATCAAATCACAGCAATGTAGGAAACACATCCGGCGTGATGCAGCTGACACATAATAGCATACGTTGTTTACGTTCAGCGGATACTCTCCAAAATGGCAATATAGGGTGACGCAGAGGAGACGAATTGTTGAATAAAGTCGTTTTTTTTGTGCACAAAAAGTATTCTCGTAGCTTCGTAAAACTACGGTTGAACTCCTGATGTCACATGGATTATTTTAACGATCTCCTTGCTACGTTTCTTGACTTGGGAACATTTCTGTTGTATTGCTGTCTATGGGAGGGTCAGACAGCTCTCAGATTCCATCAAAAATATTTTAATTTGTGTTCTGAAGATGAACGAAGGTCTTACGGGTTTGAAACAACATGAGGGTGAGTAATTAATGACAGAATTTTCATTTTTGGGTGAACTAACCCTTTAAATGCACTACAATAATATATTCTTGAACTGATAAAAGCATGACTAGCTTTCTCAAGGCCAAAAGACATAACTGAAAAAACAAAAAAACAACAACAACAACAACAACTTGCTTTAACCACACTGTCAATTTGTTTATCAAATTCCAGACTACTATCAAATGGCACACCAAGATTTTTGACAGATGGTCTAAGCTTTGAAGTCAGCACACCAAAATCAGAAGTCACAGACTCTCCAAATAAAATGTATTCAGTATTTTCTTCATTTAAGTGAAGGAAGTTATACTCTAACAGTTTAATGTTATGAATGCAATCAATTAGCGACCCAACTGTGTCAGCTTTTTTTGGCCTCATAGGCAAATACATTTGCAGATCATCTGCATAGCAGTGAAAAGCTATATTGTGCCTAGCCATAACTGACCCAAGAGGCAGCATATAAAGTGAAAATAAAACGGGCCCGAGAATAGAGCCTTGTGGCACCCCACGAGAGAGAGGAGCAGTAGAGGAGCATGAGTCCCTGATCACTACAGAAAAACTTCTGTCCATCAAATATGACGAGAACCACTGAAGTGCGTTGCCCCAAATGCCAACAAAATGATTAACGCGGGACAGGAGGACTACTGTATCAAAGGCTGACATGAGATCAAGTAGCACTAACATAACAGGACACTTAGCATCAACGGACCGAGCAATATCGTTATGCACCTTTAACAGTGCAGACTGTAAAAAGGACTGTAATTGTAAAAAAAAAAAAAAAAAAACTTTCTAAAACTTTTGAAAGAAAGGGCAGGTGGGGAAACTGGTCTAAAACTAGATAAGACTGATAGTTGTCCCATGTCACTGTCCTTCTCCAGGTGTGTTTCAGTGGTCAAAGATCAGTGGAGCCTCACTACTTCAGGCCTTTCTTAAGGATATGTCCTTATCCTAAATGACAGGGATACATATTCATCTGTTGATTTCAGAGGGTGATGGTGAGGGAGTTTAATGAACATGTCGCTTAACTCTCCCACTGAGCTGAAATCACCATGAGCTGCAGTAGAAACTGAGTTATCAAAAGAGCCAAGGCTGAACGGAGACATAATTGTTTTCTGGTCTGGAAAACAACTTCTCAAAAGCTTTCATATGTTTCCTGTCCTGTGCTTATGCAAAACACAAGGAGAATTTTGCCAGGCCTGAAGAGAAATTCAAAATCGGGGTCAAACTTAAGAACAGATTGCAGAGTCCCAGATGCATAATACATATCTGTGCATTTCATATGCAGTAAAAAGTGTTACAGAGCCAGAATGATTCATTTGGCATTGTTTAGATGATTAAGCAATATCATCTTCACATTTGTGCTGTTGCACAAATACTTTATGATATTCTGTACAGTTGCAGGAAACAGAGTGTGATGTTGCATTTAAACAGTTCAGTGAGCAAGAAGTTCATTTTGAGTACAAATGTGGCCAGTTGTACTTACATAAAAATAATCTGTTTTCCAAAAATACTTTGCACCTGCTTAGATCATGGTGGTCCAAAGAAAAAAAAAAAACACTATGTATTTGAACTAATATTTCTGTAATTCATGGTAGCCTGTTTATGGCACTGATGGAATCAAAAGGGTTATTTTATTATCATTATTATTATTTTTTCCCCCCACAATTATAACTTTTTTTCTCACAATTGCAAGTTTATCTCTCATAATTCAAACTTTTTTCACAGAATTGTGAGTTTATATCTCGCAAGTATGAGAAAAGAATCTGAATCAGGAGATATAATTCTGACTTTTGAGTCGTTATGATTATGGTGAGGTTAAAGTAGTAAGTAATCAGACATCCTCCCCACTAAATCAAACCACAAGTGGTAACAGGAAGTGCATTTGAGACACATCACTATCAGGTACACAGTGATCTGTTTCGCCTGACCACTTATGATCAAATCACCCAAGACAAATATTAATGGCAGATGTAAACAAAGCCAGAGAGAGCTGACTTTGAGCAGTTTCACACACCCACAAGTGTTGAGTTTTACTCAGAACTACATAAAGTACACACATCTGCACGACACCATTATACAGGGGTGGAGGAGCTCAAGACTGTTTGTAAATTGTGCTCCTTGCAAAAAAATGATCTCTGTGAAGAATTTCAGTCGGGTTTCAGGCCCCATCACAGCACAGAAACTGCACTTGTTAAAATTACAAATGACTTGCTTCTTGCGTCAGACCAAGGCTGCATTTCATTACTAGTTTTACTTGATCTTAGTGCTGCGCTTGACACTATAGATCATGACATACTCATAGATCGATTACAAAACTATACGGGTATTCAAGGGCAGGCTTTAAGATGGTTTAGATTCTACCTGTCAGATCGCTACCACTTTGTTTATTTAAACGGGGAGTCATCTTAATTATCACCAGTAAAGTATGGAGTGCCACAAGGATCTGTCCTAGGTCCTCTGCTATTTTCAATATACATGTTGCCCCTTGGTAATATTATTAGAAAATACGGGATTAATTTCCATTGTTATGCTGATGATACTCAACTATATATCTCAACAAGACTAGATGAAACTTCTAAATTATCTAAGCTAACAGAGTGTGTTAAAAATGTAAAAGATTGGATGACCAATAATTTTCTCCTATTAAATTCAGATAAGACAGAGATATTACTTATTGGACCAAAAAAAACAGTACACAATCTCTTGGATTACAATTTGCAACTAGACGGATGTACTGTTACTTCCTCTACAGTCAAAAATCTGGGTGTTATATTAGACAGCAACTTGTCTTTAGAAAATCGTATTTCCAATGTTACAAAAACAGCATTCTTCCATCTTAGAAACACTGCCAAGCTTCAAAACATGCTACCTGTTTCAGATGCAGAAAAGCTAGTTCATGCATTCATGACCTCTAGACTGGACTATTGTAATGCACTGCTAGCAAAAGTACACTAGAGGAGGTAGAGCTTTTTCACATTTGGCACCCAAACTCTGGAATAGCCTTCCTGATAACGTTCGGGGTTCAGACACACACTCTCTGTTTAAATCTAGATTAAAGACACATCTCTTTAGCCAAGCATTCACATAATGCAGCATATATAATCTTGTACTGCAGTTATATCTGCTCAAATGCACATTATCATTCTTTAGCTTGGGTTGAACAAATCATTTTTGCTTGGATGGAACAGCAGCTACGCTAATTATGTCTCTATTTGGTTTCTCTGTTTTTGCCACGGGATTAACATCCCATGGTAACTAGGAATTACAGAAGCTTCAGTCTGGATCCAACCCTTAAATGATCTGAGATGACCAAACACCTGAGAAGAGATGATGCCAACCCCTCAGAGGATGCCAACCCTCGAACAATATACAGCATTACCACATTTTGCCATAAGTTTAATATATTAAGTTTCTACCATACAGTGGGTACGGAAAGTATTCAGACCCCCTTAAATTTTTCACTCTTTGTTATATTGCAGCCATTTGCTAAAATCATTTAAGTTCATTTTTTTTCCTCATTAATGTACACACAGCACCCCATATTGACAGAAAAACACAGAATTGTTGACATTTTTGCAGATTTATTAAAAAAGAAAAACTGAAATATCACATGGTCCTAAGTATTCAGACCCTTTGCTCAGTATTTAGTAGAAGCACCCTTTTGATCTAATACAGCCAAACAAGTTTTTCACACCTGGATTTGGGGATCCTCTGCCATTCCTCCTTGCAGATCCTCTCCAGTTCTGTCAGGTTGGATGGTAAACGTTGGTGGACAGCCATTTTTAGGTCTCTCCAGAGATGCTCAATTGGGTTTAAGTCAGGGCTCTGGCTGGGCCATTCAAGAACAGTCACGGAGTTGTTGTGAAGCCACTCCTTCATTATTTTAGCTGTGTGCTTAGGGTCATTGTCTTGTTGGAAGGTAAACCGTCGGCCCAGTCTGAGGTCCTGAGCACTCTGCAGAAGGTTTTCGTCCAGGATATCCCTGTACTTGGCCGCATTCATCTTTCCCTCGATTGCAACCAGTCGTCCTGTCCCTGCAGCTGAAAAACACCCCCACAGCATGATGCTGCCACCACCATGCTTCACTGTTGGGACTGTATTGGACAGGTGATGAGCAGTGCCTGGTTTTCCACACATACCGCTTAGAATTAAGGCCAAAAGTTCTATCTTGGTCTCATCAGACCAGAGAATCTTATTTCTCACCATCTTGGAGTCCTTCAGGTGTTTTTTAGCAAACTCCATGCGGGCTTTCTTCCGTCGGGCCACTCTGCCATAAAGCCCCGACTGGTGGAGGGCTGCAGTGATGGTTGACTTTCTACAACTTTCTCCCATCTCCCGACTGCATCTCTGGAGCTCAGCCACAGTGATCTTTGGGTTCTTCTTTACCTCTCTCACCAAGGCTCTTCTCCCCCGATAGCTCAGTTTGGCCGGACGGCCAGCTCTAGGAAGGGTTCTGGTCGTCCCAAACGTCTTCCATTTAAGGATTATGGAGGCCACTGTGCTCTTAGGAACCTTAAGTGCAGCTGAAATGTTTTTGTAACCTTGGCCAGATCTGTGCCTTGCCACAATTCTGTCTCTGAGCTCTTCAGGCAGTTCCTTTGACCTCATGATTCTCATTTGCTCTGACATGCACTGTGAGCTGTAAGGTCTTATATAGACAGGTGTGTGGCTTTCCTAATCAAGTCCAATCAGTATAATCAAACACAGCTGGACTCAAATGAAGGTGCAGAACAATCTCAAGGATGATCAGAAGAAATGGACAGCACCTGAGTTAAATATATGAGTGTCACAGCAAAGGGTCTGAATACTTAGGACCATGTGATATTTCAGTTTTTCTTTTTTAATAAATCTGCAAAAATGCCAACAATTCTGTGTTTTTATGTCAATATGGGGTGCTGTGTGTACATTAATGAGGAAAAAAAATGAACTTAAATGATTTTAGCAAATGGCTGCAATATAACAGAGTGAAAAATTTAAGGGGGTCTGAATACTTTCTGTACCCACTGTATATAAATATATTATATTTATTCTATTCTGTGCTGCTAGTGGTACCTTATGAAGTTACACAAATGATTACTGTTACCAAACAAGTTTCTCAATTATTCCCTTTATTTCCTATGGTTAGGAAGTGTACAATACCTGGAAAAAGTTATCTGTTTGCATTTCCATTCATCCCAGTAGCAGTTGCTTATTTGAAACAAACCCCCTGGATGCCATCTTTGCTTCATGGGCACTCAAAATATTTGTCATGTGACTGATCACTTGCCAAAAGCAGCAGATAGGGGGAAAAGTGCAAATCCAATGCTAACCCAGGCTTGTTGTAGTTAACTAAACCATAAAAAAAAAATTAAAAATAAATGTTATTTCAAATAAAGTAAACATTAACTGAAATAAAATATTTTTAAACAAAAATTATTTTAGCTAGTTGCCAAGGAAACATTTCTCATTTTCATTTAGCTTAACTTGATGTACTAAAATCTTAAAAACATACGTACAAAAATTATAGAAACTACATAGACATTAAAAAACTAGTAAAAAAGCAAAAACAACAAAATTACTAAAACTTTATCTAAAATGCAAGACGAAAGATCTTAGATGAAAACAGAATATATTAAATAAAAAAGGGTTCAAAATATTAAATAAAACTATCAGTGCTACTAACTGTCCTAAAATCCTAAGCAGACAGATGATAGCAATTTAAAATGAGGCTTGTTGGGAGGAACAAAGTTTTAGCTTCAAAAACTGTAAAAGTACTACAAAGTCTCATTATTAAATTGACTTAAATCCAAGACGATTGGCAAAGGAGGGAATGCCTTGTTAAAAGCCGTGTCGTGTATCTGTCGCGGTGGTATTATTACATGTATTAAGTAGTGGGTGTGGTCTGTATCTTTCCAGTTGCGGTGGGCGTGGTCGATAGTAGATATATCTTGTGGGCGTGGTTTACTATTGATGGACGCAGATAAATTTTCCAGGTAACCCCGCCCCCAAAAACACACAACTGGAAGAAAGCAGTATCTCCAGGCTTTTTTTTTTTTTGTTTGTTTGTTTTTTGTGGTATTACAGCGCCTCACAGAGACAAGTGCTCTCGGGATGACTTCTGTGCTTTAAGACAGGTAGTATTTTTTATTTATTTATTTTATTTAAATAGCCTACCACGTTTTATGAGTGTTACTAAAATCGCATACTTTATCTTCAACCAGCCACATCCCACGATTTCGCTGTCTTAGTGCACCTAGTGCAACACTTTTGACCATTACATTACCAATGTTTAAAATCAACAAAACTACACAAAACAAACATTTCGACATCATCAAACTCACAACTCATCCAGGGCAGCTCTGTTTCATAATTTCAACAACTAAAAATCCATGCCAGGCACTAAGAAACACCATTTGCAATACTTAGTTTTAGGTTTTGGAGACCACGTACCTTCACTTCCACACTGTTTGCCATTGTTCGCACCCATCCTGAAGAACACATAGTCTCTCCTCACAATAACAAATCTAAAGCAGTGAGATTACACGGGCAAAGTCCTCACGCACACAGAATATAGCTCCATTATGGTCTTCTTTATAACGCAGCATTCAGAAAGCAGAACGAGCAGAATCCTGGCAGAAGCTGAGAAAAATGAGCATTATTGGAGAGAAGTCGCGCGGATCTGGAGCGGGCGGCTCCGACAGATGCGTGAAGACAAACTGACCATGAACTCACTTCCACTGCGAGACTGCGATGGAGGGGCTGGACCATCTTTAAAGAGACCCTCCTGAGCATCCAGCGATGTCAAACTGTCTCATCTAAAGTATAGTGTTTCGGGTATAAGAAACATAATACAAAGAATATATAATATATATGATATGATAAAAGCCTGATACGTAAATAGCACTTTTAAGACTTCTTTTTAAGACCAAGTAAAGAAAAAGTAAGTAATAATAACACAATATGCCAATGTGATCTCTATGCATAAAAGTCCTGACAGTGTTTTAAAGCTTAAGAATGCAACTTCCAATAAATCTCCATTACTTTTTCATTAATTTTACCTTCTCGTGACACTGCAAAACAAAAAAACTAAAATGTTCTTCATTGAAGAATCTTTAGACATTTGCACTGATTTGCAATCAAGATATATTTTCTTGAGAAGCAAAAAGAGTTCTTTCACACTCCATTGAAAGGCATTTGTTCTTGTTTTAAGCATGAACTCACTTAATTGTGTTCATTTTTTCAGGACACAACTTTGCATGTTCTGTTTTTGTGTTTGCATTGGAAAACTAAATAAAAATACTAAGGAAGATTTTATTTTTATTTATTTTTTTGCAATGCATGCAACATTTAATGAATTTAAGACTTTGGCACAAATTTTAGACCTTTTTAGGCCTTAAGTTGCAGAAGGGTGAATTAATACTTAAGACAGAAAACCTGATGAATGCCGTTGCTTTATTATATGTGCGTTGCGGTCATCAAGGTTTAGATCATGATGTTCATAGTTCCTAGTAAACTGACTTCGTGTTACATTGAAGATACATTGCCAAAATTAGTGTTGTCACGGTACCAAAATTTCAGTATTCGGTACCGATACCAGTCAAAATCCACGGTTCTCGGTACCAATTTCGGTACCACATCCTAATTAAAAAAAACACACTATTTTTAATAATAAAGTCAAACAAAAATAAAAATGTAAAAAAATCAATGCCATTCTTTATACTTTATTTAAATTGTGTTTCAAGTTTTTTCCGCAAGTAATAAAAGTATGAAAAACAGCAAGCAAGTTTCACCCAAATTTAATTTGTCTTTTAATTAATTAAATTTAAACACATTGTATTGTTTTGGTAAATAAAGGGGATTTACTATTAAAATTAAAATATGGAAGAAATATTGTGTGATTTCTTTAAAAAAAAATATATATATATATATATATATATATATATATATATATATAAAATTATATTTCTGGCACAATGTCTTTAAGATAAACTTTTATTTTGACGGGTTGCCGTGAATACCTTTACATTTCTGTGTGTAGCTATATGATATGACGCTGGTTTTACTCAATGAAACGGTCAAATGCTCGCGAGGGGACTCTCAGAGCAGTTCTGTAGATGTTGTTTATGTATTTATGTCCTCATTGAGACGGCAGATGATGAATCACCGCGAGCGTCAGGCGCGCTTCAGTGTATGTAGTAAAAAAAAAGAAAAAAACGCGCGTCTCTGCCATTCATTCACTCACACAGAGACTCGCAGAACATGCGGGATTCATATTTGAATCGACTTTTGCAGCTTAATATTTACAGATAATAGTCCACGTCGCGATTTGATTTAAGTGCAATGACCTACTTTTGATTCATTCATCCAACTTTGACAAACTCCGTGACATTCCGTGCTAAACTGTAAATTCCGTTTTTATAACTGGATTCCGAGATTCCGTCCGCGTTTTCTGCATCGCGGAAATCATCGGGCCGTACGCGTCAAGAACCGGGTTGACCGGGTACTCGGTACCACCGGTACTTAAAAAAAACCTGGTACCGTGACGTTTTCACTTTTTTAGTACCGACTTGGTACCGAAGTACCGGGTCTTTTGACAACACTAGCCAAAATGATTTAGAAGAGTAAAATTAATAGTTCTGTGATAAGTTAAAAGACAATAATCCAATAGACAAACATGCAGATGCATCTTTATAAAAAAATTTGGATGAATAATTCTGAAATGCAGCAATACTCGATTCAGTTTGTGTCATACTGGAGGGGCCGTTAATAAAATAACATATTAATATCAGTGGCGCAACATGTTTCCTTTTGAACCAAACTAGTCTGCATCCTTACTGTGTGTTCTATTGTTAGTTAGGCTTCCTGTGCAGAATAAAGCCATTTGGGACTATTAACGGAAGCCTTTTACTCTAAAATACCCTTGTGTATGATTCCTGTTTTGTTCAGTGTAGGAATTACTTCCATGAAACTCCCATCAATTAGTAAATGCCTGTGACCTTTATGTTTTAGTGACAATACAGAGTTCCTTATTGTTTGCAAGTGCTGACATTATGTGTTTGTGCTGTGGCCCTGAATGGGTGGACTCGCATTGTTTTAAACATCAACATCTCTCTCTTTATCAAGGTGAATAGCCATTTTATTCTGGGACTAATGACATGTTCGGACCACACATTTTTTTATAAAGATCTTTCTAAATACCAAATGGCTGTTGTTAATTATGTATTCATTTATTTTCCATCTATCAAGCACAGATCTGAGCAGAATCTGTAAAACATGCCGAGTTGCACAAAAGTTATTTTTCTTGGAACAGAGTTTGAGAAAACTTTTAGCGTCTACTTTTGACTGGTCTGTTTGGCTTGCATGGTACCAATCAGCGGTCTGTTGGCTGTCTGGACTGAGGTCAAATGCCAAGCCAGAGAAAGCCTTTACAGCCAAACGCTCTGCAACCCAAGAACGCTATCTACTTCCTGTCTCTGGGGCTCTACTGATGCAGGCTGGCACACACGGACACACATGTGCAGATGTGATAGCAAAGCAACAGGAAGAAAACCTTGAGCCAGCTGCTCAAAATGTGGTTTTGAAAATGGCTGTGAAACCTGAGATTTTGAGAGAACTTTAAAGGTCAGATATTGAAGTAGCAAAATCTGAGGTTGTAGTCATATTAAATGTTTCTTCCTTTTGGAGGATGGGGTGCAAATCATTAAAGTCAACAAAAAACATACAGTTTTGAAGAGGCTTTTGACCAGAAGCAGAAAGCCAGGTTTACGCTCCAGGTTCCCTAAAGTTAGCATTTATAGTAATGTATCAGTTATTATTGCTGCAACTTTTACTAATAGCTATATCCCTTTGTAACAGTGGCACAATGTCTCAGTCATCACATTACATGTTGGGGGTAATGCATTACAAATAATGCGAGTTACGTAATCAGATTACTTTTTCAAGTAACTAGTAATGTAATGCATTACTTTTTTAACTTAGGAGAAAATATCCGAGTTACTTTTTCAAATAAATAAATGACAGCTCTCGTGTTGCCATGTTGAGAGAGTTCAGGAGTAAGTGCAGAGGTGTTGTGTGCGCTGTGTTAACATGATCTTACTAAACGTGAGCATGCATTTACTCATCTAACTCGCACAAAAACAGAGTATTCCTCAAAATGAATAAATAGTGAAATGCAAACTCAGAATATGACGAAAACCTGTAATAATTAAATGTTAAATAACGCAAATTAGAAAGATGAGGATAAAGTAACAATTAGTTACTTTAAGTAACAATATTGTAATGCATTACTTTTAAAAGTAGCTTTCCTCAACACAGTTGCCTACTAAATAGTACACACACAAAAAAAAAAAAAAATTGGTATGAACAAAAAGTAGGCAAAAAATACCGGATGTCATACTTCCAGCGAGATTCTGAGGGTCACATACAACGGACACTTTACTCTCCCATGAGGCCACGGGAGAAGATTTGTGAACGGCAGTGAAGCAACACAACTGATGCTTATAGGTCACATTTATAACAGTTTTGATGTAATGTATAACAACCAAACCAGATGTATTGACATTACAGTAATATACAGTATTGTTCAAAATAATAGCAGTACAATGTGACTAACCAGAATAATCAAGGTTTTTAGTATATTTTTTATTGCTACGTGGCAAACAAGTTACCAGTAGGTGCAGTAGATTCTCAGAAAACAAACAAGACCCAGCATTCATGATATGCACGCTCTTAAGGCTGTGCAATTGGGCAATTAGTTGAATGGGGTGTGTTAAAAAAAAATAGCAGTGTCTGCCTTTGACTGTACAAACTCAAAACTATTTTGTACAAACGTTTTTGTTTCTAGGATTTAGCAATCCTGTGAATCACTAAACTAATATTTAGTTGTATGACCACAGTTTTTTAAAACTGCTTCACATCTGTGTGGCATGGAGTCAACCAACTTGTGGCAGCTCTCAGCTGTTATTCCACTCCATGATTCTTTAACAACATTCCACAATTCATTCACATTTCTTGGTTTTGCTTCAGAAACAGCATTTTTGATATCACCCCACAAGTTCTCGATTGGATTAAGGTCCGGAGATTGGGCTGGCCACTCCATAACATTAATTTTGTTGGTTTGGAACCAAGACTTTGCTCGTTTACTAGTGTGTTTGGGGTCATTGTCTTGTTGAAACAACCATTTCAAGGGCATGTCCTCTTCAGCATAGGGCAACATGACCTCTTCAAGTACTTTAACATATGCAAACTGATCCATGATCCCTGGTATGCGATAAATAGGCCCAACACCATAGTAGGAGAAACATGCCCATATCATGATGCTTGCACCACCATGCTTCACTGTCTTCACTGTGTACTGTGGCTTGAATTCAGAGTTTGGGGTCGTCTCACAAACTGCCTGTGGCCCTTGGACCCAAAAAGAACAATTTTACTCTCATCAGTCCACAAAATGTTCCTCCATTTCTCTTTAGGCCAGTTGATGTGTTCTTTGGCAAATTGTAACCTCTTCTGCACATGCCTTTTTTAACAGAGGGACTTTATGGGGATTCTTGAAAATAGATTAGCTTCACACAGACGTCTTCTAACTGTCACAGTACTTACAGGTAACTCCAGACTGTCTTTGATCATCCTGGAGGTGATCATTGGCTGAGCCTTTGCCATTCTGGTTATTCTTCGATCCATTTTGATGGTTGTCTTCCGTTTTCTTCCACGTTTCTCTGGTTTTGCTCTCCATTTTAAGGCATTGGAGATCATTTTAGCTGAACAGCCTATAAGTTTTCACACCTCTTTATAGGTTTTCCCCTCTCCAATCAACTTTTTAATCAAAGTACGCTGTTCTTCTGAACAATGTCTTGAACGACCCATTTTCCTCAGGCTTTCAAATGCATGTTTAGCAAGTGCTGGCTTCATCCTTAAATAGGGGCCACCTGATTCACACCTGTTTCTTCACAAAATTGATGACCTCAGTGATTGAATGCCACGCTGCTATTTTTTTGAACACACCCCTTTCAACTAATTCAACAGCCTTAAGAGGGTCCATATCAAGAATGCTGGGTCTTGTTTGTTTTCTGAGAATCTACTGCACCTACTGGTAACTTGTTTGCCACGTAGCAATAAAAAATATACTAAAAACCTTGATTATTCTGGTTAGTCACATTGTACTGCTATTATTTTGAACAATACTGTAGCTGTCAAACGGCATCAAAGCAATGTGTTACTGTATGCAGTGCTTTTAACATAACTTACTTTTTAACCCGCTATCATCTTCTGTGACCACGTCGGATGTGATTTTGTCCAGCAGAGGGTGTCTGACATGCATTACTCCCTATTTGTATTAATATAGAAAAAAAACGGCACATTTTGTTCCCGAATGTCCAGATGTGACATTTGGAGCAGGATACTTATTTTAGTTGTGTCAATGTATTAACTGAACTTGGATGCTCTGCATGTGCTTCACATTATCATACGGAAAATGTTCCTTGAAGCTACATGTATTAATATGCCTTTTTAAAAATATTCTTAGGTTTAAAATGGCACTTGGATGTTTTATTTTATACAATTAGAATAATTCATTGTGCGGCTTAAGCATTGAAATGACAAGAAAATTTATGGAACACCACATTCAAGCAGATTTTACTTATGAAACTGTAGGAATGAGTTAACATAACTTATGGTGGAAAACCACAGGGAGAATCTAAAGCATCTCGTTCGCTGAGCACAAATACTTGCCATAGCAGATTTTCACACATTAAAATTGTTAATTTTGGACCCTGGCAGAAATACTAAGGGTGTCCCATAGACAACCACTAGCCAGCTTCTGGAAGTGATCCATGCATAATAATAAATAAGTGCACTTAAAAATGCTGCATTTGGCAGTTGGTTTCGTAATAAAGACTATTCTGTGATTCAGTGAATAATGAAGATAAGTATTTTTTCCCCTCTTTAAAATAAATGCAACAAGTGCATGATAAATCATGCACAATATGACCAGGAACAGCTCTGATTTCTAGTAGTCAGACTTGAATTCACGGGATAAAGCCGCTTTCTATAAGCTTTTAAGATAACTTTTATTTTTTATTAACGATTACACTAAAATGGTGTAAGAAATCTCTTAAAATTCTCTGTAGTAAAACCTCTCCTCGCACTATAGAAGCTCTGGAGGAAGTCCACTGGTCGCCCAGTGTGAATACACACCCAGAGAAGCACAGGGGGAACAGTTAGCAACTGCATCTGTATTCACATTATCAGCCGCTGGGTCACCAACAGACATGAGATAGTAGACTGGAGGAGGAGAGGCCATGATCACATCCTCAGCGGCATCACAGGAGACGGAGGCAGACGGGCGGACGGTGCTGATGATATCAGGAACAGACTGATCAGTGCTCTCCATCGCAGCAGAGGACTCTGGGTCGGCTGCAGGTAAGGAGGGAGGCGTCACTTTCCTGCGTATGGCCCTCATCGTGATGGGAACGGACATGCATCTGGACAGAAAAACAAACGGGTGAAGGATGATTCATGAACGGAGGGAGTTTCCAGAGAACGAGCAGCAGTCTGGGACAAGGCTCACTTTGAAGCATTAACATTTTCTGGGCATTTTGGGGTAAAAATCTGCAGAATATCTGAGAGAACATAAAATCTGAGAGCACTACACGATTACAGGAAGGTGAAAGCAAAATATTTAGTAAACATGGAAGGTCTGGACTCTGCAAACAAGAGGGTGTTTAAATACTGTGGAAATCTGCAGAGCTTTCAGAAGATTACGTCAGTCCATAACTTCCTTTTTGTTTTTTATTTAAAGGGATAGTTCACCGATAAAATTCAGTCATCATGTTATTCACCTTCAGGTTGTTTCAAACCCAAGACTTTTGTTGAAGCACAAATTAAGATGTTTTGAATGAAACTTGAGAGATTTCTGTCCTCCGTGTGTTAAGCAAACATGTTTTGAGCTCTCGTTGACCATATATCATGTGCTTTGTGCATTGATCAATATTTGTATGTGAAAATCTAAAATCGCTGTTTTATCATATTCAGTGATCGTGTCTCTTCGGAAGACTCCGATTAAACCGTTCCATTCATGATGTCTATGAACTTGTTCAAAGTTTTTCAGAGGCACTATGATCAGTGCACGTACAATGTTTCTATGTGAAAAAGAATAAATAAATCTGCTTATATAAAGTGACCATGTCTCTTCAGAAGACCTGGATTAAATGGTTTCATTCATGTGGATTTCTTTTATTATGTTAAAGTTTTGGGTGAATTGACTTTCAACGGAGGAACGGAAATCTCAAATGTCTTATGAATCTAGAATGACATGAGGGTGAGTAACTAATGGAAATATTCATTTTTGCATGAACAAACCCTTTAAGGTTTGAGTTTATTAGTGAGCATGTGCAATAGTGATGCAAAGTGTTGGACGCACCGCATAAGGACCCTGGATATGTAGTCGTCCAATTTATGATCCACAAAATTAGGCATCAGAAGTCTGCAGCTCATCTGATGAGAGTCCACCACAGTCACTTGAACTAACACATAAAATTACATTTTCATATTGTACATATGCTGACTGGTTTCCACAGCATTCCAGATGTGCCAAAATATGATGCAAAACATTTCAGACAGCATGCAATGAATTTGCTTAGTTAATATGAAAAAAAAAAAATATATATATATATATATGAAAACCGATAGAATTGAAAAAGAATGGCGCAAGCTAGTGTTAGGGGCCTTTTTTTTTTTGGCTTTTTGTTAATTGTATAATAAAAAGAAAAATAGAATACAAAAAGATTAGAAAAGCTAGTGTTAGTTTTTTTTTTTTAAAAGAATACATTTTTTTTAGCCAATTCTTGAAGATTGCCAAGGATTCCGCTGCTCTGATTATAATGCATATTTTTAATATAGTGTGTAATGGTCCTTACGAACAGCCAGGTGGTTGTCATCATCAAGGCTGAATGTAACAGAAAGGCAGTGGTCTGATTCTGGAAGGATCTCACATCTCAGGTCATAAAGTAAGCCAGTATCTACAGTTCATGAAAAGTGAGAAGGCAAAAGCTCCATCTTAAATTACGGCAAATGAGTCTGAGAGAATGTGCTGCCAGTCTACTGCCAGCTGAATGCATGAATAAGCTGTATTAATAACCTATGTGGTGGCTGTGGTCACTGAAGCAGCTTGCCAGCAGGACGTTGATGGCAGACTGATGGCGAAGGAGATCCAGTAAGGCAGGGACGTGGCCGGGGTGTGTGAAGGGGACTGTGTGAATTAAGGCTCCTTTCCAGGACTCTCTGCCCCATTCGGCCCCAGGGAACACATAACTGTGGTACTCCGAGGCAGGCAATGGCTGAGAAACATTAAAGACAGTAACCAAGGTAAATAAGACCGAAACAGAGAAGAGCAAATTAATTAACATCTGCTTTTGCTGTCCCAAAATAAACATCTTCTAGCAGCAAAGAATGACGAGTACAGTTCAATGCAAATAATGTATGTTTGCCAGTAATGAAACAAACAAAACTATCCTGTAATCTCTCTTTGCAATATATGTAATTATCATAGTTGTTTATGCAAAGTTTGGTGGCTTTACAGACCACAACAAACTGAACCCTTTCTGTCCAGGAGATCTTGGAGTTCAGCGTTTTGCTGGTCTTCATGAGAAGTTGAGGTAGAGGCTCCACCTGCTGGGGTTTCTCAGCTATAACTCCATCTGAGTAATGTTTAGAGACTCGGCATCAGTACATGATAAGGTTCAACCATAATGTCTCAATGTATGATGCACCTGTGACTCTGCCCATTTTGTCTATGAAGGAAATAAGCATAGGTAACGGCGGCTGTAGTTTGAAAAGAAAGGTGGCAGGGAGTAATTCAGAGCAGGATTCAGTGAGCGGCTGAAACACTGGAAACCTAGAGCACAGAGAAAAAATAAATAAATATGAAGATGTAATCTTGGCTGGTATAATAAGGGTCAGAAAAATCAATATTGCACCATTCATTCTTCGCTCTAGACTGGTGATAAAGGGAATTGCGAAGGGTCAAAAGCATTTGTTCAGGGCACAACTACTTCCCATTTCCTTGTCGGTCTCTATTTGAAACTGCAACTTGTGTGTTAGCTGCAAAAATCTGTCACCAAAACAATTTAAGTCACAATTTCTAAAGACAGCTGGTATGCAACACTCCAGTACTCACCCGAGAGAGTCGACCTGAGGTGGACAAGAGATCAGCGACTCCCTCTGCAGCCTGTGAGAGGCGTCACTGCTTCCCACTGTTACCAGAGCAATCTGCCCACCACTAACCTCACCTATATTCAATTCAAAACCCATAAAAGCATAAGGCTCAGGGTTATTTTAGTTCTCAAACACAAATTAAAACCACACAAAAAAAAAAAATAGAAATAAAGATATATTAACTGAAAATAAATATCTAAAATGTACTTTTTTTCAACTTCTCATTTTAATTTAGTTTAACTTAATGTACTAAAGTAAATCTGAGATTAAAAACGATGCCACTGGGTATTTTATAGTTAGATAGACCTGTTGTTTGGTAAATATGATCAAGGAAGGCTGTGAAAATGTATCTGCATTGTTAATCCTTTTGATCTTTTATTTTAAAAATTCACAAAAATCTAACCGTTCATTGGATAAGAATTTAAAATGGGGGGGGGGGGGGTATCATTATGAAATAAATGTTTTTCTCTAATACACGGACAATTATTGGCACCCAGTGCTCATTCACAATTTTGAGCACTCCAGAGTGATTATAAACATGACATTATCCAGCCATGGCTTCCTGTTTCACAGAAATATAAATAGGAGGAAAACAAAGCCCAAATTCATCCATCACAATGAGAAAAACCAAAGAATATATTTCTGATGTGCAGCAAAAGATAATTGAGCTTCACAAATTAGTGAAGTGGCTTAAAGAGAAGAGCTAGAGCAGTGAAAATCCCCATTTCCACCATCAGAGCAATAAATTAAGAATTTCCAATCAACAATGTTATGAATCTGCTTGGAAGAGGTGGTGTGTCTATATCGTCCTAATGCATGGTGAGGAGGAGAGTTTGAGCGGCTAAAGACTCTACAAGGACCACAGCTGGAGAACTGCAGAAAATAGTTGAGTCTCAGGGTCAGAAAACCTTGTCAAACAGCAGCTACATCAGCACGTGTTGTTTGGGAGGGTTTCAAGAAAAATTATCCTCGCTCATCCAGAAACAAACTCCAGCATATTCAGTTATCAGACACGACTGGAACTTCAAATGGGACTGGCTTCTATGCTCAGATGAAACTAAAGAAAAAAAAAAAAAGCTTTTTAGCAGCAAACACTCGAGATGGGTTTGGTGAACACAGGGATAAAAAGTATCCCATGTGTACAATGAAATGTACTGCTGTATTTTTGATGTTGTGGGCCTATATTTCTGCTGGAGGTCCTGGACATCTTGTTTAGACGCATGGCATCATGGATTCTATCAAATACCAACAGATGGTATGTTCCTTCTGGATGAAGGAATGGTCTCTGATCTCTCGTCAGGTGTCTCTAACCTCATCAGGCATTATAGGAGAACATTTAGAGCTGTTTAACTGGCAAATGGAGGTTTCAAAAAGGATTGAATAAAAGGGTGCCGTTAATTGTGGCCAATGTGTATTAGAGAAAAACATTTCATAATGATATTTTCCCCCCCATTTTAAATTCTCATTATCCAATGAAAGGTTACATTGTGAATTTTTACAATAATAGATCAAAAGGATTAACAATGCAGATTAATTTTCACAGCCTTCTTTGATCATATTTACCAAGGGTACCGATATTTTTGGCCATGACTGTATATACACACACATGCATGTATGTATGTATACAGTAGTCAACATTTTCAGTGGATCAAAGCCTTTCAAAGTTGTCCTAAAACCAAAACAATACCTGTTCTGGTCTTAGAACAACTTATATATATATATATATATATATATATATATTTATTACACACACACACACACACACACAATAGATTAAAAGCTTGCATTTAAAACAAATTAGAAATGCTGCCTTGGCAACTAACAAAAATAAAATGGCTACTAAAACTGAAAGGAAAAAAACTAATAAAATGACAATTTAAAAACGTTCAAAAATTACTAAAACAAAAAAAAAGGTTAAAGAAACCTTTCAAAAACTAACAATATATAGATAAAAAAATAACACTGGATTAGAAGTTATGTGCCAAGTTACTGTTTTAATACCTGTGTTTGACAACCCCATGAGAACATCTAATGGACTAATGTAGTACTCGACGGTCATTGGAGTTCCTGTGAGTAAGGAGACATTAGATAACAGTTTAATATTTCACATAAAACATGCTGATACGACGGTTTCTCCCTTGCGTACCCTCTTTGCCTGGCTGGATGTTCCCAATCCTGCCGTTCATAATGAGGTCAACGTGAAGGTCACTTTCTCTCAAAGACCTAGAGGAGACAGTGTTCACTGCATTATATGATAACAGACTTTCATCTTGAGAAACACGTATGGTGTTAGTCACACCTTGGTAAATGGGATATTTTGAAGAGATCGGTTTCCAGGTGCTTAAGAGAGGCGTAGGTTTTAATCTTGACATCACTGGCAGAGAACAGTCACAGTTACAGAAATATACGAGCAGCTTAAATCATTACCTCATAATTAGTGCTGGGCAATGATTAATCACATCCAAAATAAAAACTTTTTGTCTACATAATAAATATACACAGTACACACATTATATTAATATATAGACATACAGTATATACATAGAAAATATTTACATGTATAAATTCTCATTCATATAATTTATATTATATATAAATATATTCATGCATGTGTGTGAATTATATATACATAAGTGATTGTACTGCGTTTATTTATTTTGTACACAAAAACTTATTTTAGATGCAATTAATCATGATTAATCGTTGCCCGGCACTACTCATAATCAGATACCGGAAAACAATACCTGTCTCCTGGGATGTTATAAAAAGAGGCAAGATCTTCCAACTTTAGAGAGAACTCTTGAAATTTCTTCATCCTGCAGGAATACCATAACCATTTTACTCCAACTCCAATTTATTTCAATACATATTTCTCTTGAAATAAAGAACATTTCTATTCACCTCAACAACTGGAGGAGTGATGGGCTGGACTACAAATAAAACCAAACCATGTTAATGCATTTCACAGACTCTTTTCCACAATATAACAAGCACATCGTCTCACCTCAGGAGCTTCGCCGTGATGGGCCACCCTCACATCTTCCACTCTTCCCCCCGGCAGCAGCACCACCTCGACGTAAAACAGGTCTGCTGTCAGGTAACACACCGTCTCTGTGGGGCTCATATGTGACCCCAATCTACAAAAACCAGGAGTCTGTCAGCTAAAATGATAAGAGGCAGCCGCACAGAGTTTAAGGGGCAGCAATGAAATCTGAAACTCATCCAAGGTTTTAAAATATTAAAAAAAGTATTAACTTGTGAGGAACGCAAACAAGGATGTCTATGTCAATACAGTCTGAAAAAAAATACTGAAACTTCTGATGAACGATTAGTTCAGTACCGCTTTAAAGGTGTAATTTCTATGTCAGCTGGCACTGCGCAGAAATGCAAAAATAATGACTGTGTTCAAACAGGTTTTCCAGGATAATCCACACTTTTTCCATTGGTTGTACAAGATGGTTCTGACTTAATCTCCAGGTACACATCTTAAAGTCCCAATGTAACAATTAATGACAGATCTTTTCTTTCATATTGAGAAGTACATCCCAGTGTTTGTTTTTTTTAACACCATGCCAGCAACTGTGGCAATTTTTGGGCAAGACAAAATAAAATCTACTTTAAAAAAATTAAAAAAAAAACTCTGAATCATGGATGAAGCATTCACAAAAAGATGAATAACATGAATTTAGAAAAATGTAAGCAATAAGTGCGATATCTGTGTGTAGGAAAAGTTCAAACCCTCTTTGCTTGGCAATCATCTCTAGTCTGGACACCATTACGGTCAAGGAGGACACTACAGACAAACCACAAACAGCCATGAAATATAAGAGAAGGAGAAAAACACATTTTTTATTCACAGAACTATGTTAGAGTTGAATTCAAGGACATCCTCACCGTTGAGCGCCTCGTTGATCTTCTGAAGACATTGTGCGACTGGCTCACAGACTCTACCGTCTCCTTTTGTTTTTTCCTATAAAGAAAAATACTCCTCACCTGCTCGTTTCACCACAGCAATACTGAGAACTGTTAAAAAGCACTGAGGAATATATTTATAGAAAATATAACCCCAAGCATATCCTGCAGTGACTTTCCAACCAACACACACCATTCTGCACCTTACAGCTGCTCAGAGAAACGCAGATTTAATCATCTTTCTGGAGAGCGACCTGCTGTTTGCATATTATTCTGGCACTGATTTATGCAATCCGCAACGGTCTTAAGCTAAACATCTGGAATAGATTTGGAAGGTTGTGCATGCACAACGGCAAAAATCTGAGGCTGATGCCTGTGAGACTTAAGTTTGGACTCTAATGCGCAATAATTGACCCAGCCTTGACCTCTCCCATATAACATCACCCTGCTTTAACCCACACATGCATATCTGATGCTATATGGCTTGATGCGCAATGTGAATTTAAGTAATATAAACAACATGTGTCATTATTCACTCATCCTCACGTCATTACAAACCTGTACGACAGTCTCTCTTTTGTGGAAAACAAAAAGAGATTTTTAGAAGAACGTCAAAGCCGTTAATGCATTTCACAGACTCTATTCCACAATATTATATTCGCTCTCGTCTTGTACCATACTGATATAAAAATACAAAGAATAAGAAAATATATTCCATGTGTTGTTATTAACATGAAGTGCATTAAATATTATATTACGCCAAGGTTTCCCAAGGTTTGTGAAGGAACTGCAGGGGGATTATGAGTTTAATGAAATGTTAATAATTCAAATGTTAAATTAAAACAAATAATGAATCAAAATAAAACACTGAAAAAATGATTAAAAAAAAAAGTTTACTTGCATGTCATGTGACCATAATCAACATCAGAGAACCATGAACATGCAAATGTGGTACTTCATTATTAAAATAAATTTTAAAATCTCAAGGGTACGTCAAATTAAAACATATTGGGTGAAAGAGGATCATTTGACAAAAGTTGGTGAATTTGTGAATTTTAATGTGTTTGAAAGACAAAGTAATCCAAGTTAAAATAACCAACCGAGTGATAATTCAAATAAAATTAATGTGTTCACCAGTAGTTGATGCAATGTTGAAACACTTCTTAAACATGAAATATTTTTTGTAAATTCAGTGGTCAAAATCCATCTGACTGATCTCAGTGTGAAGGTCCACAAAACTGGAAGACTTTGAGTGTCTACAAGCGGTAGGCTATTTTAGAAAGGAAAATTTAAGAGAGGAATTCAATAAATTATAGCTATTGTGTAATGTAACCCATAAAAAAGTAACTGTATTCTGATTACAAGTATTTTAAAATGTAATTTAATTTAATTACAAGTACTTAATTTTTGGAATCTGATTACGTCATTCAGATTACATGTAATCAGTTACTACCCAGCTCTGCAGACAAGACACAGGAGTGAATTAATTACTGAACTTTCATTTTGGGATATTTCTTGAAGGCAGTTTTCTTACCATGCATCTCCGCACCAGCTGAACGGTCTCGTTCCAAGATTTATCAGCATATTTGGACTTCAGGTGAGACAGTAAAGTCTTGGTCTTCATGCTTATAGGACCTACGGAGGTGACAGACCACCCGTTTTGAGGTACCGGACCATCTTAGTCAGCTAAATATTTACATTTAGTCATTTAGCAGATGCTTTCATCCAAAGCGAGTTACAAACGAGGACAATAGAAGCAATCGAAGTCAACAAACAAACAATAACAAGTCTCAGTTAGCCTAACGCAGTACACATAGCAAGGTTTTTTTTTCTTTGTTAATTATAACAGATATAACGAAAGCAAATATAATAGAAAAACAATAAAGCTAGTGTTAGAGGTCTTTTTTTAATATATATAGAAAATGTTTTTATAGAAGAGTGCTAGAGTTAGAGGGTCAAATAAAGAAACTAGATAGCTTAGACCAGTTTAAACCGTCTGTCTTCACGAATAACGAACAAGATTTCGCTTTAACGTTAACGTACCAGGTTCGCTCTCGGACTCCATTTTAGCCACTCGTTAATTGCTTTTAGACTGGAGCTCAAGTGATTTGTCTCAAGATTAATAACACATAACTTAGAGATAAGTATATAAACACGAACGGCCAAACTTCAAAAAGACTTTCTAGAGGCCTACTAATTAATTTCCCGCCTGACTCTAATCAGCGCGCGCTCTGTGAATCTGGAGGGATCGCCTGCGCAAGTGCGCATGCGCAGACAGCCGCCGCGCGCCGCTTCCCTGCGTGGAAAACCGAAGCGGATCCATGTGACCCGCCTATCGGGATCATCATCCGCGACACACACCCAGCGCTGACTGCTGCCACACCGGAGATCACGGAGACCGGCTTCAGTCGCGGTAAATACAGACGGAAGTGCAGTTTGAGAGCACATTAGGTCCGGATCTGATGACATTGTTCGGAGGCTGCAGTAACGGGAGAGACAGAGAGAGAGAGAGAGAGATCAGGGAAGAGGAATCTCCTCCTTCCCAAGAGTCCTTGTGTCTCTGGATTACCTTTAGCTGAACGAGCAGACACAAAGGTAAGATCTAGCTCTGCTATCGAGGGAGATATGGAGCCGAAGGCGTTATGAATATTGTGGTTGTAATATTAAATCCAGACCTGGTGCTAATAGATGAAAGCTAATGAACATATGAGAGAGAGAGAGAGAGAGAGAGAGAGAGAGAGATTGTGTGTGTGTGTGTGTGTGTGTGTGTGAGAGAGAGAGAGAGTGTGTGTGTGAGAGAGTGAGAGAGAGAGAGATGATGGCTAGCTAGTGTGTGTGTGTGTGTGTGTGTGTGTGTGTGTGTGTGTGTGTGTGTCTGTCTGTGTGAGAGCAGACAGTACAAATGACTCTTACAAAAGTACTGATAGCATAGTAACAGATGCTAATACCATGGTAACCCTCAATAAAACACAATGGCATTGAATTATTCCCATAATATGGCACTCATAAAGAATAGCATAAAATGATCATTGTACATATTCAAAGTAACCATTGGATTGCAGTGTGCCAAGAAACATGAACCATGAGTAGTGATGTGAAATCACAGACATATCATATCATATTATATCATATCTCCCACATCTTTATGTGTGTGCTGTGCTGAAGCCTGCAGACTGTGACTGTCTGAATGTGAAGCTGTTGTTGTGTTTAGCAGACCCAGCCCTGGCCTGTCGCTGTCTGTGCATGATACACACACACAAACGCACGCACGCACACATGCATATATAATATGCTCATATGTACTGATGTACACACACAGACTCGTATGACACCACTTGTTATGAATCATTCAGTCCTTTCCTCGCATCAGCTTTAGATCACCAGTGTTATGGATTTCCTTCGGCTGGGAGTCGTCTCTTTCTGTTCTTTGTAGAACTGATGCTTCTTGAACTTTAAAATAACTCAAACGCATCTAACTGATGTTTCCGGGTGTCACTTGTAACCCGAGGAGCAGTTTGTTTTGCTGTGATGTATGTTGAGGTCATCAGTCACTTGTAACCCCACCCAGAACTGTCTTATTTTAGTATTGTTTAGATATTTGGAATTATTAGCTTTTATTACTTATATTTTCAGTATTTTCAGGTTTTAGTCATTTTGTTCAATTTTATCATTTTTGTAGAATTATTTAAATATATGTTTCTATTTAAAAAAATAAATAAATTTGTTTCATAATATTAGTACTTCGACCAATTTAGCTTATTTTATTTGAGTAAGTTGCCAAGAAGCCATTATTTCTAATTTACATTTTTAGTAATTTTGTAATGTGTACTGTGTATTTTTATACTCCTATTTTATAAAATAAAATAATATTTCTATTCCTTTTATTCAGTTTTAGTAATTAGTACTTCTACTTATTTTATAATTCTAAGTTTAATTTTAGTTTAAGTTTTAGTCATTTTCTTGTGCTTGTCATTTTTTTTTTCTTTTTTTTTATATTTCTAATTTATTTAGATTTAAGTCTTATTAATATTAGTACTTCACCTTATTTTGTTTCGGTTGCCAAGGCAACTTTTCCAAGTTTTTCACCACATATTGCTTTTTCAATGAACAAAATCAATATTTGTTAGTTTTAGTGTTAGTTAACAATAACAACACTGACCCAGATGTCACAGAAATGCTCGTGCAGATGCGTTAGGTTAGTCAGGAGAACATAAGCAAGTAGTTTTAAGTGAAAACAGTCATAACTTTGGCTAAGTAATGAGTAGAATATTACAGAAAGAGATGTGAATGTTTTTCTTCATCTCGTCCAGGTACACACGAGCAGTACATGATCTTCTCTGGAACAAGCTGCCACCCTAACCCCTCACTTCAGTGACCTTCAGCATCTTCACAGCCTCCCCGACCCGACCCACGAACCTCCCAGCTCTCCTCTCGGTCCTGCCCCGCAGCAATCCTCATCATGGCAGCAGCCAAGCCCAAAGGGCAGAACTCGCTGGCTCTCCACAAGGTGATCATGGTTGGGAGCGGCGGTGTGGGAAAGTCTGCTTTAACTCTGCAGTTCATGTACGATGAGGTGAGGATGCCTTCCACACATTACTAAAATGATTTTACCCTGCAGAAATCATAATAATGCTAATATATGTGTCCCTGCAGCACAAAAGCAGTCATAAGCAGCACAGGTATATTTGTAGCAATAGCCAACAATACATTGTATGGGTCAAAATTATCCTTTTTTTTTTTTTTATGCCAAAAATCATTAGGATATTAAGTAAAGATCATGTTCCATGAAGATATTTTGTAAATTCCCTACCGTAAATATATCAAAACTTAATTTTTGATTAGTAATATGCATTGCATTTGGACAACTTTAAAGGCAATTTTCTCAATATTTTGACATTTTTGCACCCTCAGATTCCAGATATTCAAATAGTTGTATCTCAGCCAAGTATTGTCCGATCATAAAAAACCATACATCAATGGAAAGCTTATTTATTGTGTATAAATCTCAATTAAAAGAAAATTGGCCCTTATGACTGGCTTTGTGGTCCAGGGTCACAAATGTCATTGTTCATGTCATAATGTTATGAAGTGTTGTAGTTTGCTGTTATTGAAAATGATAGCAGATTTGATAGAGTTGATAGCTGGTCCAGGTGGCAATATCAGCTGCATGGTCTGCTTTTGACCAAAAGCATCAACCTTTGCTTGGTTAAGCCTGGTTAAAGCAGGTAGTCAATAAAGCTTGCGTGTTCCTGGTTAGTTTGAGAACCGTATTCAGGAGCCCTAACTAGCATGATATATATAAAATATAATTTCTTTTTTTTTTTCTTATTTTAGAAAGTCAATAGACACACTATTATGGAATTTTCCTTATTTTGCTTTGGAACAAATGGGAACACAAAACAGAAATGTGACCATTTCCAGTATTTCTACTGTAATTATGACAAAGCTGCTTGTTTTCAAAATTGATTAACAGAAACTGGGAGAATTGATATTAAATTAACCACAATTCAGTTTGTGACTTCAGAGGTTTCAAGAACTATATTTTCTTCAGTCAAAAACAACAGATATTACAGTGTAATATATATATATATATATATATATATATATATATATATATATATATATATATATATATATATTTAAAGGGTTATTATAGTTAAATAAAACTAAAACTAAAATTATTTTAAAAAAATTGTTACTTGATTTAATAAAATGTGATAAATATAAAATAAAATACAAAAAAATCAAATATATTGCCTATTCATTCTCATGTACTTTAACTTGATGTACTAAAATAAATTAATAAAAACAATATATAAAAAACCCTAAAAATGTCAAAACGTGCAACAAAATAATTAAAACTAACTCAAATTAAAGTGAAACTGAAAAGTCTATAGTAGTAACTCCATAAGACGGATTATAATGTATAAGAAATGTTACATGTTTTTTATTTTAATTTAGATTATTTAATATATATTACATATTTAATTGTTATTAGGCCCTATGGAAGTTTGCTGAGTGTTTTTAATCGGTTAAAAGGTCATAAATGGGTTAAATGAAACCCTATCAGCATATGTATATCAATATTTGTTCGCATGTAAAGCCTTTACACATCTACCTTCTGTTCCTCAGTTTGTGGAAGACTACGAGCCCACGAAAGCTGACAGCTACAGGAAGAAGGTGGTTCTGGACGGCGAGGAGGTGCAGATAGATATTCTGGACACGGCCGGTCAGGAGGACTATGCGGCTATCCGGGATAACTACTTCCGCAGCGGCGAGGGCTTCCTCTGCGTCTTCTCCATCACCGAATTAGAGTCTTTTGCAGCGACTGCTGATTTCAGGTGATTTACAGCACTGAGCTTATTTCAAAGAGCTGCATTGATTTTAGACTTAAACTGTTGCTCTTTAATTGATTATCTTATTTATGCCCTGATCTTTTTTGTCTAATTGTATTAGGGTTGGGCCACAGTGCTTGATTATGGTAGTTGTCCAATGAGTGACTAGTCTACGAGTTTATTTATTTATTTAGTAATGGCACTTTAAATAGTTATTTGTTTAAAGTTTGAATGCAAAAACATTTTTGCAAAGGCATTATTATTATTTTTTACAGCAGAAGGACAAAAACCTAAATATAAATAGCTTTTTTCTTTTAAATTTAACAATGGTTTATGAACAAATTGCACTTTCTTTAAATAAATTAAATTATTAATTATAAAAATGTACCTCAGCTTCTGCTCTAAACTATAGGGAGCCCTTCTATAAGGTTACAGTTAACAACAGAAAAACTTAAATTCAATTACTATTTATTTTTAAATATAATAATCAACACTCAAATTAAAAAATTGTATTACAAACATGTAAATTGTTAACTTCTTTTTGTTGTTGAAATATGATCATTTACAGAGTCATAACATGTTTCATAAAATATGTATTTAAACATATACATTAAACAATTAAGATATCACTAACAGGTAAAGTGAGATATAATGAATATATAGTCTAATATTTGGCCAGATGCTCTTTTAATCACATCTTTCCGCGGTTGAAACACTAATTGAGCGATTTCGTGAGGGGTGAGATGTTCATTCAAGTTTATTTCGTGTTAAAACTAGTAATAAAGAGGAAGAGATGATCGCGCTGCCATCAGAACTGAGGCGTTAGTATACGGCGATATGAAAGAGCGCCAAAACGGCATTTATTGTCTGAATTTCCTGAGAAAATGTAATGATTTGTTTGGTACACATACGTACCGATCCGAAAGACCTGTAGGGAACATTTTCGGTATGAATACGTGTACCATTACACCCCTACTTACTGATACTCTCTCACTCAGAGAGCAGATTCTGCGGGTGAAGGAAGACGAGAACGTCCCCTTCCTGTTGGTGGGAAATAAGTCTGATCTGGAGGACAGGAGACAGGTGAGCGCCGATGAAGCCAAGGCCAGAGCGGATCAGTGGGGCGTCTGCTACGTGGAGACGTCTGCTAAAACCCGCGCCAACGTAGACAAGGTCAGTACTACAAAACCAGATCTGTAAACCTGAATTGATAGTTTACCAGCGTAGAGGTTAGTAGTTACTGTGTAAATGCTATTGAAACTACATCCTTTTCTCAAAAGAGTTTTAAGGATGCATTCTTAACCTACTTGTCTACTTTTTTGGGCTTCAATTGCTATACGTTTAATAAAACAATATATATATGAAAAAGAATAGTTTACCACAAAATTAAAAATTGCTGAAAATGTCCTCACTCTTAGCTCATCCAAGATATAGATGAGGTTTGTAGAAATGTGTCTCTGCATCAGTGTCTCAGCAATGGATGCTCTGCAGTGAATGGGTGCCGTCAGAATGAGAGTCCAAACAGCTGATAAAAACATCCACAGCACTCCAGTCCATCAGTTAACATCTGGAGAAGACAAAAGCTGAAACTAATCCAGCATTAAGACGTTTTTAACTCAAATACAAGTCCATAATTCATAATAGCGCTTCCTGCAGTGAAAAAGTGTTCTGGTGTGAATCAGGAGAGAAATCTGCAGATCAAGCAGCGTTTACAAGACAAAACAGCTCTAAACACATACGTGGCTGGATTTTGATGTGAGAGACAACAGCAGATGCACTTTTTCACTGAAGGAAGCGTTATTATGGATTATGGATTTATATTTCTTGCTGGATTAGTTTCAGCTTTTGTCTTCTCCAGATGTTAACTGATGGACTGGAGTGCTGTGGATGTTTTTATCAGCTGTTTGGACTCTCATTCTGACGGCACCCATTCACTGCAGAGCATCCATTGCTGAGACACTGATGCAGAGACACATTTCTACAAACCTGATGAAGAAACACACTCATCCTGATCTGGGATCGTCTGAGGATGAGCACATTCTCTTTTTTTGGTAAACTATTCCTTTAAGCAACATGAAAACAATATTGGCACTGATGTACATGATTCATCAGTGCACAGTATTTTAAGCTAAAAAAAAAAAGGCCTCTGTAATGATATATCAGTCTAAATTTGTCTGTAAAACAACTTCCATGCTGGGTGACGTCACAAATCCGTCTTACTATCCTTCAAGATCCTTGGAAATGTGATGTTATATGGATGTAAATGGTTTGTAAAGAGCATTTAATGTTGATTTAAATTAATTTTTTTAATTGAGAATAGTGATACATTTTCCAAGATGCTGTGCCGTCTTGATTGCAGGTTTTCTTTGACCTCATGAGGGAAATTCGCGCGAGGAAGATGGAGGATAGCAAGGAAAAGAACGGAAAGAAGAAGAGAAAAAGTCTGGCCAAACGAATCCGTGAAAGATGTTGCATTTTATAGTGTCCGTGATCATTTACTCTCCTCCTTGTGCATATGTACCTATGCCAACTAATCCTCATCTGCGATGTTTCCTGGTGTTTGTGTGTCAGATTAGATGAAGGCCCGGGACAGTCTGATATACAGTCGATTTCATAGATTCATGTAATGTTGTCTGAAAGCACAGAACACTATTGGTCTGTGTGGACTTGCATATGTGCAAGAGATTTGAGAGCTTTTTAGTTTATTCTATTCATGTCAGGTTTGTTTAAAGAGTTCTGAGGCCACCTCACTTGCCCCTTCTTTTATAATGGACACATCATTACATCAGTTCTGGGTGATCCAAGCGCAAATACACAAAACTAAACACAGGTGATTAAAAGGTGCCAGAAATGTTTTGTGATTCAATCACGTTGGGGTCAGTAAGATTTTTTTAATGTTTTTCAAAAAGAAGTATCTTCTGCTTACCAAGGCTGCATTTATTTGATCCAAAATTGTGAAATATTATTACAATTTCAAATCAAATTTTCTATGTGAATGTGTGTTAAACTGTAATTTATTTCTGTGATGCGCAGCTGTATTTTCAGCATCATTACTGCAGTCTTCAGTGTCACATGATCTTCAGAAATCATTCTAATATGCTGATTTGCTGCTGAGAAACATTTATTATTATTATCAATGTTGAAAATCGTTGTGCTGTGGAAAATTTTGTGAAAATCGTCATACATTTAATTTTTCGGGAATCACAGATGAATAGAAAGTTGAAAAGAAAAGCATTTATTTAATGCATCCTTCATGAATAAAAGTACTGATTTCCTAAAAACATAAAAATCTTACTGAAACGAGGGTTTTACATTTATGTTTGGATCACCTGAAAACAATGTTAAACCGGTGTAAAGAAGTCTTTAGCAGGGTCTCTAGCCTTAAAGCTGAAACGAGCGTGTGATTTATTACTTTAATGTTGAATGACTCAATTTACTTAAATGACATAACACGTTATTGACTTGAGGGGTCTTTAAAAACTGAAAACACACGAGCGGAGCTAATTAGCAGGCTTTCGAGAAGAAAAAAAAAAAAAGACAAGCTTTATGGGAAAATGATGCACTGTTAAAAAATAAAATAAAATAAACGTCAATTTATTTGTTGGTTTGTGGCTAAGCAAATAATTGTTATGCATAAAAAACTGCAGTACACTAACAAGCGATGAGATTTGTGTCACATCAGTAACCAGTTACGGTTTGTTTTTTTCAATTCCTTAATATTCCCAGCAACTTGTCAGAAGCAGTGGGCAAACAGGAAGTTCCTCTGGCTGCAGCGGTTTAGTGTGCTTGACTTCCTGATGCCTTGATGTCCATTGTGAAAGTGACACTCACCCATACATACTGAGTCCAGTTCCTTTAGTGTCTGACCACTTCAGAATCAGAGAGGCAGCTAGAAGAACGGGACAGAGGCTCTCGATGGACGTCAGCGGCATGATTAAGAGATTTGCATCCTTGCTATTGGACGATGACCAGTATGATGACAATCTTATGCTTTTCATATGTGATGTGAAAATCCAAAACGTATGGATTTGGACGGCTTGTGCACTCCTGCCCCACGGTTCCAGTCTTAAGCATTTTAATGTATATCAATCCAGTGACTGTTTTGTTTTTCATCCTGCTTTTCTGTTTTTTTATATATGTATTGTTAATGTGAAAGCTTATTTCAGCCATTTCAAAAAAATAAATTTTTCTAATTTAAATGTGCTTTATTATTCACAAGAATGTTATTTATAATCAGTACTAACTTTTATTCCCATTATACCTCTGTATCGTATGGAAGCCCATTTCCGCCATAAAAAAAGGTAATTCTGACTTTTTATCATACGACTTTTTTTTTTCTTCTCACAATTCTCTTAATTTTTCTCAGAATTGTGAGACATCTTAAAAATAAAAAAATAAATGTTTATTTTGTGGTTAAATAAAAAAAAAAAAAAGTTTATTTCTCAAAATTCCAGGTTTATATCTTGCAATTATGAGAAGGAAAAAATTTTTTAATAATCGGAATTATTTTTTTTTTTTTTAATCCCATGGTGGAAACAAGCTTCTGTATATTTGTATTTTAGTAGAAAGAAAAAGATGATATATGCCAGATAGTCTAGTTAATCATAAGCAGTCATTCTTGTAAAATGGAAGTGAAAGCGTACTGTTTTAGGAATTACTTTCAAAGCTCTTCTAGCAACTTGAAGGAGGAACAAACATAAGTCCATCACTTAAAGTGAATTGCAACATTTAAAAATAAATGATGACGGTTCAGCATGGGATAATGATCAGTCCTCTTATTTGTCATATAGCACAACGATGCTCACTAATGGTCAGTAATGATCTACAGCAAAAATAACTCTTCTGAGGAGCCAGAATGCAGTTTACTGTGAGCAGATGAACACAAAGCCTCCTGTGACGTGTCTGTGTGAGAGTATAGTGTATATCGCTGAGGCCGTGGCTTTAGTAGCAAACGCAGCTGTGTTCCTGCCTGTTCATGGTGCTATATCTGCTTACAAAAGCTGTGTGTGTGTGTGTGTGTGTGTGTGTGTGTGCAGCATGGGCTGTGTGTGTCCAGAATGTTCTGTCTTATGATTACAAAATAAAGCATACAGAATATATAGCTAATTTTCAGTTGTCTGTAGTATTTCAAGGTTTGTTTTATATTTGAACCCAAATTGTAAAGTAACGAACTGCATTTAAGTTCACTGTTCCTGCATTTCTGACTGTAAAGGTATTTGGACGCAATAGAAATTAAATTGTCTAAATTAAATGATTTGAATAAATTTAAAAAGACAACATTATTTGTGCTGTTTGATAACAGTTTGTGGTCCAGTTTGCTTTTGTTTTATTGCTAGTAAAACCCCTTTTAAAACATGAAATGGTATAAATGGCTGTGAGAAAGAAATTGTCAATGATTTAGATAAATAATAAATTACAACATTGTTTGTGCTCTTATAAAAACAATTTTTGGTCCCGCAGAACTGAGGTCAGGTTATTTTGGTTTAGTAACAACAGCCCTTATGAAATATGAAATGGGAACCAAAATATCATAGTAAACACAGTTAGTTTTACCTCTTTAAATATGCAGCAATTAGTCATTATTGTCAAAAAATAAAATGTAATTTGTCTAAATTAAAGAATTTAGATCAATTCTAATTTTTCTATTTCTATTTCCTTTTTATTATGGTCTGTTACTTGTTTTGAAAGTATGTTTTATGTTATTCCCCCCATAAAATGTCCTGCATCACTTTTTATATGAATTATTAACTTGTGTGTGATGTTTATTTATGAACTATTATTAATGCTCATTCAAATCATATCCTGTAGTTGTGCATTGACTTATTTACTGAAATGAATAATTAATGTCTTGATCTTTATTGCATAGTGAGTTGTCTATGCTTATCAGTGACCAGGGTTTTTTTCCCTTCTAATCAGCAAATGTTGAGTAACTTTTCAGGTTTTATTTCAATTACAACATTCATTTGCCCTTTTATGCCTCAGCAGATCAGCCAAAGGTCTGCAGATAAGACACCTAAGGAAACCGCTCTAGTTTTCCAAGAGATTGATCCTATTGAACACACAATGCACGGAATCAGTCACCGCCACGTACTTGAAACCTAAACACTTTCATTTCTCAACTGTTGCATGGATATAAAAAGCGTCGCATGTACAAAAGGAGACACGTGGTGGCGCCCTCTGCTGCCAGCGGCATATGTTTGCAAGGTTTAGGAGTTAATAAGTGCCACTGCTAGAGCAAATCTTCTCTGATTGAAGGCCTCAGAGAGCAAAGGCCTACTGGCGGGATAGTGCGCTCGATTCGCTACTTTTATTTTTGTGCTTGGAATGATTGCAGCTTAATTCAATCCTATAACCAGCTGATTTATTTAGTATTTTTTATTGAGATGCAATTTAGATCCAAAATGCCACGTAAATCCAACTCTCTGGACTAAACGGGATTTATGATTTTCTGCATCGTGTCGAATCTGCCGAGCTGAACTCCGCGCTGACCAACATGCGTGCTACTTCCTTGTTAGTGAGTCGGTGTGAGAGGGCGACGAGAAGTTTGAGCCCCGTATAAGTATGTGTGGATTTAACTAACGTTTTCGATGAGATCTTCCCTTTGGAAATCTCGCCAGGCGCAGAAAACGAGCCGTTTTGAACTCGTCACCGGGAGGACAGCGCTATCCGAGCCATGGAGGCGGATTTAAAGGCTGTTGTGTGGCGGATCTGCTAAGTTAGCACAGGCTGGCTAACACAATCTCTTCATCATATGCACGGAACTGGATTACAACTCGAGGCTTTTATTGACTTCTCCGAGGCTTTTTTAGGGGTTTATCCGATTGATGTGCGTTGGGATGAGTGAATGCGATGGATTCGGTGTGATCTGGCTGGGAACGGTCGCTGTGTGAGCACACAGACGCTAACGCTAGCTGTGCTATAATAGCGCTTAAAGTGGGTTTCAAATGTTTTGCTTTGTTTAACACCGGGGATTGAGACGCGAGCGATAAAGTGGGATATTAAATGCCGAACCCAGAGATCGTTCCCCGCGAGGGCCGGGGGAGAAGCCCGCCGTCACAGAGGAGTCAGAGGGAGGCGAAGCGGAGCAAGAGCCGCCGCGAGCGGCACCGGGAGAAGCGGCGGTCCTCGTCGTCCTCCTCCCGGAGAAAGAAGCACAAGCACGGCTGGGAGAAGCAGCAGCAGCCGTGGCAGCAGCAGGAGGTGGTTTACGACGGGGGTGTTCGGACTTTAGTGGAGTACGACGACGTGAGCTCGCAGTCCGAGCGTTTCTCCGGTAGCCCGTCGCCCAGAACCGGCACCCCGTCCGTGAGCGAAGCCGAGCTCCAGGACTCCAGCTTCACCCCGGGCAGAAGCGAGCACGACGACTCCTCTCGGAGGAGAGACGAGAAGGGACGCCTGGAGAAGCAGATGAAGAGGAACCGGTCCAACCGAGAACGGGACGCGGCGCTCAAGTCCCGCAGCGGCGTGAGAAATCACGACAGTAACGGCAAGAAGCCTTCCTCCGCGGCCCAAGCGGACAAGAAAGAGTCGAAGCGACTTAAAAGCAAGTCCAAATCCGAGAAGGACCCTCCTTCCGCGTATAGGGACCCGCCGCAAGCTTACCGTGACGACTACTGGAGGAACAGCCCGAGCTTCAAAGCGGCGGATAACGTTAGTCCCTTCGCGACGGCGTATTCCTACGGATACCAGTCTCCTAACACGAACTACCCGTTCATTTCCCGGAGGAGCCCCGCTAAGAGGCTGTCTCCGAGCTCGACCTGCTACGCTCGGGATTCAGAGCTGTACGGTGCCTATAACGTCTCGAAGTCGCCGAGCTCGTACTCCAGTAAGAGGAAGCGTTCCCCGAGCAGCCCGTACTGGCGCCGGTCACCGAGCTACGGCCGACACAGTCCCTACGAGCAGAGCGAGGTCCCCCGCACCAGGAGCCCCTACAGAAAGTCCCCGAGCCCCAGTCCGGACGCCAGGTAAGCCGAGTGCATCCCTGCTGTTGTTTAGTGGCATTTTCAAATTTGGCATTTTTCAAATATCGGCATCAGCCTTTTCCTTCGAGGCTTTTATTTTGACGATGTCATTTTCACTGTGTGCTGTATGTAAAATGAGTGTTACCTTGGCTTTATTTAAAAAAAAAAAAAAAATATATATATATATATATATGATTCCCAATGTACACAAACTTCCCAAAATACCGACTGCCCTGTTGGTTACAGTGTTTATTTCCTTTTTAGTTATATTTTTATTAAATATTTATTTATTTGTGAAAAATGCTTTGTCATCTAAAGTATAAATGTTTATTTTACACACTTATTTTTAATCCATTTTCAAATGATTTCAAATTTATTAAATATTAATTAAAATAAATACAATTATATTAGCTTTATATCGGTCATCGGCCACCCTGCTTTCCAAGATATCGGCATTGACTAAAAAAAAAAAAAAAAAAAAACAATATCGGTCGACCACTAGTCTTGTGTACCAAGAAAGTCTAATTATATGTTATGCGTGGGTTAGTAACTAGGGATGCACCGATATGAAAATTGAGGCTGCACGATTAATCGAAATTAAATGGCAAAGGCAGAAGCTGCGATTGTCGTGCGTGTCTTTCAGTGAAGCACAGTTCTGTGATCAGCAGTAAATCTCCACCAATCTTGAATAATAAACACACGACTACAAGTATATAATAATCCAATACTCGCTTCTTAGAATACTATGAAATATGTTGCGTGCCTGATTCTGTGTAAGAAGCCACATCATCTCACAGAAGGATTTATTTCAAACACTCGACTGACGTTATGAAGTGAGTTTGGAGTAAAAACATGTTATTAAATGTGGTATTTTCACATGCTTTCACAAATCCATACAATGGTAACCGTATTTTCTGCCACTACTTTAATCAAACATTTTATTAAAATTAAGCTACTTTCACCGCTGAACAAAGATCCATTATGTTACAAATGTTAGAAACTATACGTACCGTGGTTTTATTAATTGGCTGAAGGATATTATTGTGCTTTTATAACAGCTTGTGATTGTTGCTTTTCTTTGTCAGATGCAAATGCGTTTCCAGAAGTATATTAAACTGTATATAGTTTTTGAATAATTTGCACATTGTTTTTCTAGTTTTCAAGATTGTGCTGTTGTCTTCTGCCTGTTGTGGACTTTATGAAGACCATACAGCCTTTATTTGTTTCTGCTGTTTTAGTTATAGTCGGCACAAACGTGTAGAAGACATTTTGATTTGATTCATTTGACCTTAAAGTAGTCTTTCCACCCACTGTTGACTCTTTCCACACACTGTGAAGAAGAATGCGGCAGACACGTGTCTCGTGGTGCTTGAGCTCACGTGAATCGCAGGCTTTATAACGGGAGGGTGAGCTGGTTCGAGTCGAGCGGCCCGTGGCTTAAGCAACACACTGGACATTGAAGCCTTAGACTTTGTGACATTAGCATCATGAGTTTAAAACTGTAAGTCATAAGTGAGTTTTATAAAGGGCTCAGTCAGTTGTTGAATTAGGCATAATGATGGTTGTAATTATAAACATAAGTGTAATCTCAGTTTGAGAAGCAAATTACATGCGTGTTCATTGGCTGACTCAGTCGTTATGTGGCTTCATCCGCTTTGCTGTCAGATGATTGCACAACCAAATAACACAGACAGTGATCATAAACTGGATCACTTTTGTTAATAGTAAATTCGACAAGTGTTTCAGCATGAAATACTGTTTTGTTTAGGATGAAGGCTTAGCACATTTGCAATTCTTTAATGATTAAATATACGTTCTATATAAGCAGCCATGTTTAGTTCTTTCTTTCCGTTTATTGATTAATATCTCTCAGATCACTTAAATGCAGCTTGTATTGAAACAAGGTAAAAGCCTTGGTTTCATAAGTACAGGGAACCTGAGTTTATCTGGTCTCTGTGTTCGAATATTGTTTTGCATAAAAGAAACCATCAGTTAAATGTGTAATGTTTTCCATCTTGAGCGACTGATGTGTGTAGCACTGCGTTATGCACAGTATTTGACACTTGTTTCACTAAACGAATAGTAAACCCATAAATGATATTTCTGTTGGAAGTTTACTCGCCCTCGTGTTGATCAGAATTTTGGGGTCTGTAAGATTCATGTTTTTGAAAGAAGTCTCTTCTGCTCACCAAGGCTGCATTCATTTGATCAAAACTACAGTAAAAACTGTGAAATGTTTCAAATCAATTTAAATTTAATATCACTGTTTTCTATGTGAATATCTATTAAACTGTAATTTATTTCTGTGATGCGCTGCTGTATTTTCAGCATCATTACTGCAGTCTTCAGTGTCACATGATCTTCAGAAATCATTCTAATATGCTGATTTGCTGCTCAACAAACATTTCTGATTATTATCAATGTTGAAAACAGTCGTGCTGCACAATATTTTCATAGATATTCTTTGATGAATATAAAGTTCCAAAGAACACCATTTATTTGAAATAGAAATTAAAACTTCATACATTTCTTTTGTCACTTTTTTTTAATCAATTTAATGCATACTTGTTTAAAAGTATTAATTAAAAAAAATAAAAATTTTAAATGGTAGGAAGTATATGGCTTTCTGCTGCAAAACACACAATGAGGTTTTTAAAATGTTGTATTGTGCACAGTGAACGTACAGTAACCACAAGCTTCAAATATAGTAAAATTATATTAATAAAGTCAGTGTGTGGGGAACAGACAGAAGGGGTTTTCACAATGGCTTTGGTTTACAACAACAGAGCGTCAGATATCAGTCATTCTCAATATCCGGCGCTAGCAGTGCAGTCAGTGATCTGCTGCTTGATTATACTTAATCACTTAAATCATTATTGTAGAAAAAAGTCCCTTCCACTTAGCTCTCATATTTCATTCCCACATTTTCAAAACTCATGCATTTTGCATGGTTTAGACGCAACAACCAGTGATGATGTCTAATGTGATGCAGCACATCTTGAGGCATCAACCATTTTTTAGTTTGAATCTGTGCATATGTGAGCGTGATGCATAAATGTACGCTGCGTTTATGGTGTTTGCCACAAAATGCTTAAGTCGGGAATATTCTGATTAACTGTCAATTAGAGCTGCATGATTAATTAAGACTGTGATCTTGATTCAAACACCTACGCAATCTTATTCCTGAATGATGATTTGACAATTAATATATGAATCCTGCGTGTCTCTGTGTTAATAAAAGGCACAAAACGCGTGGTTTCGTTTACTAAACACATGCTGAAGTGCGCGTCACGCTTGCGATGATTTCAGCGTCTGTCGTCTCACTAAATGAGGGCGTAATTACATAAACAACATTTACAGAACTGTTCTGAGAGTCACTTCATGGGCACTTTACCATTTAATTTGAGCAAAACTAGCGTCATATCATATTCACACGGAAATTTAAAGGTATTCACGGCAACCCGTTAAAATTAAATTTCGGTTTAACTTGAAGACATTGTGCCAGAAATATATTAATATTGTTCAGTAGAATGTACTTACGGTAATACTACTACCAGCCCTACTACTGAAATTATTCAAACTTTATTTTTTTTAAGGAATAATCACACAGTATTTCTTTCATGTTTTAATTTATATAGTAAATCCCCTTTGTTTATTGAAAGATAAATAAAATTAATGGTGTAGCTATCTAGACTATACTTCTAATTAAAAACTGATCACAAATATTGCTTATATATTAATTTAAATATTTGATTATCCTCAACATCCCATATTTTCAATTATCCGTTCACTGGGGACCTAATGTGTCTTCTGAGCCTATAGCGTCGGCCGAAGCGCCGGTCTCACGATCACAAGCTCGCCAGTCCGATGTTAGTCAGAGGATGCAGGTAGACTAATACCTAGTTGTCTGCCGCCAACTGCTTGCTTATGACAAAAAGTGTAGTTTACTTAGTCTTTTCCCGTACAGCTTGCTAGCACCAGTGATAACCAGAAATCTGAGGTCTCCGATGACGTGCCGACTGCTCCGTTCATTCATGAGCCTTCAGTTTGATCTATCCTGGCCGTAGATTTGCGGTAACAAAAGCCTCCTCACAGTCTAACAGTCACAATGATTTCAGGACAGTTCAGAATAAATCAAATAGAACAATTTATTATTAGTCAGGTAAACGTGTCGTGCCAATTAACTACATAAAACAATAAGAAGCCAATTCAAAAATAAGAAAATGCATAACATCAGTTGTTCAAAGATGAATCTAAGAGTAAAATGTTTACCTGAGTTCAAGAAGAAAATACATAGTATGGAACATATTAAATACCCTCCACACTACGGGCTGATCTGGCTGCAGAATCACACCGACTGATTTGCAACTTACCCTTAAATACTACCACACTACCACAGAACAAAAGGCCCATAAACATTTATTCTCTGCCCCAAAACAGATTAGATCTGTGTATGGGGGATGAGAAACCTCTCTAGGAGCTGTTCTCGTGCACCAAATGGTCACACCTGTAGAGCAATGTTTATCAGGTTTTGAAATGAGACCGCCCCCGCAACAGAGGTACAGGATTCACTTACGTTTTCAATATTTCTCATAATACAAGTGACTACTGTGAAATTGAGACTAGTTTACCCATCGCACCGAGACCTTTAAAATGATACCAAACATGAAGGGGAAAAACAACAGGTTCACAAGATGCATGATATGTGGTATTTGCATATTCTTAATGAACTTTGAGTGAACCCTTTTGGGGAGAAAGAGGGAGATGCAGAGATGGCAGGGTGAAGAAGGGGGTCGTAAATGATCAAAGAAGATAAGTTTGGTTAGGGTGGTGTTGTCTGTTCTCTTTGGAGATCTCTTCTCCAGGTTAGTTTCATGGCTTTATTGCATGGCGTCTGTGAGTTCCTGAGTTAATTTCATAAAGGAAATAATTTCACTCCCTACAACGTCAAAGTCAAAATACGACTGAATTAATTCGAGGTGCACTTCTTCATTATGCAAAATGCAGGTTATAAGCATTTTGGGTTTCTTCTCACAATATTATTAGCGTATTATATATTACATAGCCTCAAGGACTTTTGCAAAAATAAAATATACAGACTTTTATGTGCGCACAAGAAACCATTTAACTTGTATAGGACGATGCACGCTGAGCCACCTGTTGTGCCATCAGCCCATTTCACTGTGGTTTCTTGGCCTCCACAAAGTATGCGTTAAAGAGACCTAAGACCTTGAAATATGGCATACCGCCCTAACGAAAAACAAATATTAAACACTTTGAGCAAGTAGATTTATATTAATTCATGTGCATCCATGCTCTTGTTTTATTCATAGTAAGATGACGGTGATGCACAAAGGAAATGGGTTATATAAAACTAGAAACTGTAATGCGTAAGCATGCAAAAAAAAGTTTCTTGTGTGCATGTAAAAGTTTGTTTGTTTTATTATTATTTTTTATTTTAGGGGCTCTGTATGTTAATGTGACTTAGAGAAAATCAATGGAGAAAAAAAAACCCCAGCGAAAATAAAAATATTAGATGCCTGCACTATATACCAGATATGTGACTCTGAACCACAAAACCAGTCATAAGGGTCAATTTGTTTTTAAAATATACATGGGGATACAAATATACCCGTGCTACTTTTGACTGGTTTTGTGCTCCAGGCTCACATAATGCTGAAAATGATGCACTATGAACCATTTATTTTAAATATGGTCTGAGAGGTTTGGAAATTTGAGTCTGGAAAAGTATGGCATTTTGAAATGGAAAAAAATGTAGGAACCCTGATATGAATGAATTCTGCTGTTGCTTTCAGGCGGACGGGAAAGTCCCGCAGCAGGAGCCCGTACCAGTCCTCGCGTCATTCTCGCTCGCGCAGCCGTCACCGGCACTCACGGTCCCGGAGCCGGCCCTCCAGCCTGTCCCCCAGCTCGCTGACCCTGAAGAGCAGCCTGGCCGCCGAGCTCAGCAAGCAGAAGAAAGCCAAGGCCGCCGAAGCCGCCCGCGTCAAGAACTCCAGCAATACCTCCACCCCGACCAAGGGCTCCTCGTCGTCCTCCAGCGCTCCCCAGCCCAGCCCCGTCACCAACCACACAACCAAGAAGACCAGGCCTCCCTCACCGCCGCCTGTGTCCGAGAAAGGCCCCAGAACCCCGGTGTCCAGTCAGCCGCAGTCTCCTGTGGATCGACCCGCCAAGAGGAGCTCGGACACCTCGCAGGCCAGCAGAGAAGCTAAGGTAAAGGAGGATAAAAAGAAAGGAGGACAGTCCGTGCAGGTTAAAGACAAGGACCGAGAGAAAGCAGCTGCTCCAGCTGTAGCCCCTCCTCCGCTGGCAGCCAACAACCTGGATCATCTGGATGGAAGCGACAGGTTTGTTTTCAACATTCATCTTCATAAAACCTGCAGAAATATTCAGATTTTCAAAGGTCAGTTTAAGACTTTTTAAAGACCTATTTAAGACAATTCAAGGACCAACCTGAGGGAAGCATAAATGAGCATTCGTTGAGTCGGTGTATTCTGGAAATGTGAATGATTGAGAGCTGAAAATGAGTTGTATTAGCAATAGTTTAAAATACAGCGTCTAACAACTTTCCTTTAATTCGTTTGACAAAGAAGCAGCATAACTAAAACATGGAAATAGCTTTTGCTATATCTTCTGATCAGACAAAAAATTGTTGTCCGTTCTCTGTATTTTTCCAGTGCAAATGTCTAAAGATAAATTGTTAGAATTTTTATTTTCTCAGAAACTGATCAAAATGTAGTGAGTTTATTAGTAAAACAAAAACAAATATCTGCCAACGGGCTCAAAAAAATCAACGTTTCATTTTCATAGCACATTGACAGATATTAGTACAAGCACAAACTCACTTAGTTTTGTTCAATTTCTCAGAAAACTTCATTTTACTTCTCAAGTGCATGTATCTCGTGTTAAGGATGTTCAGATATTTGTACTGGAAAACAAGACAAAAATACTGTGGAGGATATTCCTTTTTTTGCAGTGCATGTTGCATATAATGCCATGACCGTCTGCTCTGATCGATGACCTTTTTAAGGTCTTAATTTGTGGAAGGGTGAATTTAAGACTTGCAGAAACCTTGTATCCACACTTTGTTGGATTGTGCATTCTTTTTATTATTTCTACTGATGGCTTCTTTTTTCAATACCAGTATCTTGAAGGAGTCTTCAGCAATCACAGGGAAGAAGAAACCCGAAAGGAAAGCCCGTCACCTCCTCGCAGACCTCCCTCTTCCTCCAGAGCTCCCGGGCATCGTCCCTGGTTCGCCTCACAGCTCACCTGATGACAAAAAGACGCCCACCCCGCGGAAGAGACCAAAGTATGTAGTCAAACAATCCCTCCTGCAACATCTACTCAGGTTAGCAACGTTAAGCATCATCTGTGGTTGTGTTGCAGAATATGTGGTCCACGCTTCGGAGAGATCAAGGAGACGGAGATAGACTGGGGAAGCGGTGCGTTGACAAGTTTGAAATCATTGGGATCACTGGAGAAGGTACTTATGGACAGGTGTACAAAGCCAAGGACAAAGACACTGGTAAGTTCTTCTCAAACATCTATATACAGTGGTGGCTGTTGTCAGACAAAAATCTCACTGGATTATTACAATTAATGGCGAAATGAATGCTTGGGAATGTAAACTGATATTTCCTACTGACACACTACAGCAAAAGATAGAAATAACTGCTTTTAGCTGATGGAAGTACTAGTAAACTCACTTAAAGAGTTATTTAGTATAATTTTGCCAGAAAACATTTTAGAATTGTTATCATATGTTAAATGTAAAAAAAATCCAGTGTAACATGTTTGTTTCCTATATTGTATTTGTTATGCATTTAATTGTTTTTGCCATGAAAATAGCCTAAGATGCTGACATGGCATTAAAAAAAATAAAAAATAAAAAAATGCTATACTACTTCTAATAATTTTGGCAACCACTGTATACCGTGACAATAGAACTATAGTCTGTGCTTAAGTACCTTAATTTGAATGCTAATGCATTCTGAGGCCATTAAACACTTAATGTAGCTAATCTATCTTTCTGGTTTTGCTTATTCAGCTGAGTTGGTGGCCCTCAAGAAGGTCCGTTTGGACAATGAAAAGGAGGGCTTTCCTATCACAGCCATCAGGGAGATCAAGATCTTACGGCAGCTCAACCACAAGAGCATCATCAACATGAAGGAGATAGTCACCGACAAGGAGGACGCTTTAGACTTCAAGAACGACAAAGGTATTGCATGGAAATGACCCATCCTTTGGCTCTCAAGAGTCTCTGCTCGCTGTGATAATTGTGTGATTATCTCACAGGGGCGTTTTACCTGGTGTTTGAGTACATGGACCATGATCTGATGGGCCTGCTGGAGTCGGGCCTTGTGCACTTCAACGAGAGCCACATCAAGTCTTTCATGAGGCAGCTGCTGGAAGGACTGGATTACTGCCACAAGAAGAACTTCCTGCACAGAGACATCAAGTGCTCCAACATCCTGCTCAATAACAAGTCAGTGCACACCAGAGTCACAGTGTTTCTTATCGGGTTGCTTTCAGCATCTGGGATCATTTCACAAGAATCTCGGCCTTCCACTGCACTGCTTTTCCATTGCACTTGATGGACGTGTTTGACGTTGTGTCTTAACCTTGCGTTTTCGTGTTGTGAATTGTAGTGAGCCTGCAGCACAAAAGCAGTCATAAGCAGCACAGGTATATTTGTAGCAATAGCCAACAATACATTGTATGGGTCAAAATTATCCATGTTTCTTTTATGCCATAAATCATTAGGATATTAAGTAAAGATCATGTTCCATGAAGATATTTTGTAAATTTCTACCGTAAATATATCAAAACTTCATTTTTGATTAGTAATATGCATTGCTAAGAACTTCATTTGGACGACTTTAAAGGTGATTTTCTCAATATTTAGATTTTTTTTTTTTTGCACCCTCAGATTCCAGATTTTCAAATAGTTGAAAACTATGTATAATGTATAACGATGTATAAATCTCAATTTTTAAAAACAAAATTGATCCTAATGACTGGTTTTGTGGTCCAGGCTCACAAATCATTGTGTTCCAAACTTTCATAATATGGCAAATCTATCATCTGATTGATGTGTGAATGTGTGCTGTCCTGCAGGGGTCAGATCAAGCTGGCAGATTTTGGATTGGCTCGTCTGTATAACTCTGAAGAGAGGTACGTACCTCCATTTGCGAAGCCACAGAACGTCCTGACTTGATTCAGCAAGCAGTTATGATTTGCGTAAACTGAGCAGACTCTGACTCGTCCTGTGTGTTCATTCTGCAGTCGACCGTACACCAATAAAGTGATCACTCTGTGGTATCGGCCGCCCGAGCTGCTGCTGGGAGAAGAGCGGTACACGCCCGCCATCGACATGTGGAGCTGCGGGTGAGGAAACGCTGTGCTATTAATAGAGAAATCACTCCACATTCCACCTCCTCAAGGTGTTTAAACCCTCCATGTCACACAGGTGCATTCTGGGAGAGCTTTTCACAAAGAAGCCCATCTTTCAGGCCAACCAGGAGCTGGCGCAGCTCGAGCTCATAAGGTAAGAAAAACTGTCCACGTGTGGTTGTAGATCCAGACTGGATGTTCCCGTTTTGCAGTCTGAAATTCAGCTGACCTATATATCTGTGTCCAATCCAGTCGTATCTGTGGCAGCCCTTGTCCCGCTGTGTGGCCAGACGTGATCAAGCTGCCCTACTTCAACACCATGAAACCAAAGAAACAGTACAGGCGGAGGTTAAGGGAAGAGTTTGCTTTGTGAGTAATCAGAAATGAACGGAACCAGTTTAGTCTGTTTTAAAAGGCGTTACAGCTCATGACTACAAAGTGTTAAATTAATATACAGGGTTTCTGCGGGTTTTAAAAAGGTCTTAAAGTCTTAAACTCGCCCTTTCACAATTAAGGCCTAAAAGGTCTTGTATCAGAGCAGAAAGTCTTAAATCATGGAATTAAATGTTGCAAGCACTGCAAAAACATGAGTATCTGCCTCAGTATTCTGTAGTGCTGTCAAACAATTAATCGTGATTAATCGCATCCAAAATAAAAGTTTTTGTTTAGATGATATATATGTGTGTGTACTGTGTAAATATTTTGAAAATATATACATGTATATATTTATATTCATATAATTTTTATATAAATATATTTATTATATAAACTACATTTTTCTTAAATATATACATGCATGTGTGTATTTATATAAAAATACACAGTACACACACTCTTATTTTGTCAACTCTTATTTTGGATGCGATTAATCACAATTAATTGTTTGACTGCACTAGTATTTTGTTTTCCAATTCAAATATCTAAACATCCTTAAATTAAGATGCATTTACTTGTAAATGCAAATTAAACATGAAGTCTTGTTTTCTGAGAAACTGAACAAAATTAAGTGAATTTATACTTAAAACAGAAATAAATGTCTGTCGATAGGGAATGAAAACTTTGATTTTTCTGAGGCCATTGACAGATATTTGTTCTTGTTTTCAAACATTTTGATCAATTTCTCATAAAACAAGACTTATTTTGTCAATTTGCTTCTTAATCAAATCTTTAGACATTTGAACTGGAAGACAAGCCAAAAATACTAAGAACATCATCACTTTCTTTGCAGTGTGATGCAGTCATTTTATTTTTGTAAAATGAATTAAAAAGTAATGGATATCTGTCGCTTTTACAAACTTTAGTGTTGCGGATACATTTGCATTTAGAGACCATACTGAATATTGTGTTCCATTCGATTCATTCCTTAAAGGAACACTCCACTTTTTTTGGAAATAGGCTCATTCTGCAACTCCCCCAGAGTTAATAAGTTGAGTTTTACCTTTTTTGAATCCATTCAGCCGATCTCCGGGTCTGGCGATAGCACTTTAGCATAACAGCATAGATCATTGAATCCGATTAGACCAGTAGCATCACGTTCAAAAATGACCAAAGAGTTTCGATATTTGTCCTGTTTAAAACTTGACTCTTCTGTAGTTATATCGTGTACTAAGACCGGCGGAAAATGAAAAGTTGCGATTTTCTAGGCTGATATGATTAGGAACTATACTCTCATTCCGCGTAATAATCAAGGAACTTTGCTGCCGTACCATGGCGCGGCAGGCGCAGTGATATTACGCGCCTGAAAGTAGTCCGCAGCCAGGTAACTGGTTATAATATAGCTGGGGACTACTTTCAGGCGCTGCGTAATATCACATTATTACGCCGGAATGAGAGTATAGTTCCTAGCCAAATCGGCCTAGAAAATCGCAACTTTTCATTTTCCGCCGGTCTTACTACACGATATAACTACAGAAGAGTCAAGTTTTAAATAGGACAAATATCGAAACTCTTTGGTCATTTTTGAACGCGATGCTACCGGTCTAATCGGATTCAATGATCTATGCTAAGCTATGCTAAAAGTGCTATCGCCAGACCCGGAGATCGGCTGAATGGATTCAAAAACGGTAAAACTCAACTTATTAACTCTGGGGGAGTTGCAGAATGAGCCTATTTCCAAAAAAAGTGGAGTGTTCCTTTTAAGTTGTCTTGACTTGATCTTAAAAATTCTTACATTTATTATCATAAAGCCTGCAGAAACACTGATATAGGGTGTGTATGGATACGAGTCCTCCTGGGAAGTTTTTGTCCGAGAGTTCTGTTGTAACTGTGATGTGAGCTTTTTATTTTTGGCGGGAAGACAATAGAAGTATTGTATTTTGTGGCAAGATTTAAGGCCGTTCTTCATCAACGTCTTCATAAGTTATTTGCTTCTCCCATGATTTTTGAAATGAATTAACTTCTAATTTGCAGTGGTAATTGTGTCGTTGTGGTGGTGTTCATGTGGGTTTCATTTGTCAATAGGATTGTTTTGATATGATTTGAAGGAAGCATTAGAGGTGTAAAGAAAAATGTATTCTTTAGGTAACTTTAAGTGCTGTAAACATCATTTAGCAGCGTCTGTTCATTTGAATGTTTCAGTATTCCTCTGATGGCCCTGGATTTGTTCGACCATATGCTTGCGTTGGACCCGAGCAAACGCTGCACTGCAGAACAAGCTCTCAGAAGTGACTTCCTCAAAGACGTGGACCCAGCCAAGATGCCCCCACCTGAGTATGAGATTTTTTGTTGTTTTTTGCTTTTATCATTAACTTTGCAATTTGTTTTTCCATTTATACCAGAATTATTTTTATTTATTTTTATATAATTAATACATTTAAAATAGAGTATTATTTAAAAATAGTAAATAAAACACTTTAAAACAATAATAAACTAAACTTAAGCGTGTTGTTTTTCGGTCCAGGCAGTTTAGTCTATGCTTAGCTTTTCTGGGATGAAAAAAAAAAACTAGATTAGATTACATTTAGTCATTTAGCAGATGCTTTTATCCAAAGCGACTTACAGATGAGGATAATGGAAGCAATCAAAATCAACAAAAGAGCAATGATATGAAAGTGCTATAACAAGTCTCAGTTAGCTTAACACAGTACACATAGCAAGGGTTTTGTTTTTTTATATATATATATATATATATATATATATATATATATATATATATATATATATATATATATATATAAAAAGAAAACGGAATAAAAAAAGAATAGAGGCCTTTTTTTGCTTTTGTTAATTGTATAGTAAATGAAAAGAAATAGATACAATGAATAAAGAAGCTAGTGTTAGTTTGTGTGTTATGAAAACAAGCAGTTAGTAAATGAATAGAGTGCAAGTCTAAAAGGAGCAAGTTTTTTTTTTTTTTTTTTTTAAAGAATAGAATTATAATAGAGATTGCTAGAGTTAGAGGGTCAAATAAAGATGGAAGAGATGTGTTTTTAGCCGATTCTTGAAGATGGTTAAGGATGAGTTGGGCAGGAGGGAACATTTATAAGTCTGTGAAAGTGATTTTGTGCCTCTTTGAGATGAACAATAAAGCGACGTTCACTCGCAGAACGCAAGCTTCTAGAGGCACATAAGTCTGAAGTAATGAGTCTCGGTAAAGCGGTGCAGAGCCAGTGCTGGTTTTGTAGCCAAACATCAATGCCTTGAATTTTATGCGAGCAGCTAAGATTAGTTTTTCGCTTCTGATTCTGTGCGGTGGTCTCCGTTTCTTCTCTTTCTAGTCTGCCTCTGTGGCAGGACTGCCATGAGTTGTGGAGTAAGAAACGGCGCCGGCAGAAGCAGATGCCGGAGGAGCTGACCGCTCCCAAAGCCCCTCGGAAGGAGCTGGGTCTGGACGACAGCCGCAGCAACACGCCGCAGGGCTTCCCAGCCGCCGGGGCGCACAAAGGTCCGAGTGCTGCTGCCGCTGCAGCCCTGCTGGGTAAGAGCGTCGCCGCAAACACTCGACGAACCCACATCTTCCTATCGCTAGTCGGTCTGTGTCTGTCACACATTATAGATACATGCACCAGTTACTCTCTCGTTTTGTCACCCACAACACCTTAGTGATACCTTAGCAACCACTTAGCATCTTCACAATAAGCCACACCCCCCACAGCACTATGTTGTCCTGTAGCAGTCAGTAAAGGCTGGAATACACTACATGATTTAAATGTGACCTGATTTTAAAACACTAGGGGTCGGCTTTACTAAACAGCCACGTTTGCATGAGAGCTCAAGTGCTTTTCTTGGGTGTTAAATAATGGCGCAAATACCAGCCATTTGACTACTGCAAACCTTAGTAAATCACATGATTCATTTAAATACTCTCTTAAATACGTTTTTAGCCAAATTAATAAAAGGTTAGTCTTGAGGGTTAATTGAGTAACTACATCACGCGTATGCAATTCTGTATTATTGAAGCACCAAATAATGATTTGAAGTATGGAAGTTTTACATGTCTAAAGCGTCATAGGATCATATGCACTGGTATTTTGGCTCATTTCGAGTCTGAGTGACTGTCTGATGTCTGAAAGTGAGTTTGATTGAGTAACTTGACGGTTCGGTCCGATTTGGATACAAGACTTGACTCATGCATTTTTGCTTAAAGGTGAAGACCCTACTCGATGCATGTTATGCAAGATTCCCCTTTCTGTCAAATGTATTTTATTGGACTATGCAGCTTTTAATGCATGTAGAAAACTCTTTTATGAAGTGAACTCACTTAAGGCTGGACTATACCACACTAGTGATGTCCGGTTCATGAACTTTGAGCATTTTAGGCTGTTTTCATGGCAAAAACCATTCAAAAAATACAAGTATAACACATACAATAAAAACCAGCAAACAAACAAGTTATAATAGAAGTTACATTCTGGCAAAATTATACTAAATAACTCTTTTAAGCTAGTATTTGACTTGGAAACAGACGTTAATGGCAACCCAGCCGGTTTCTCTTTGAGTCGGTTCAGGTTTCATTTGGTAATAAGGAAACCGTTCAATCTTCACTTGTCTCTTTCTTTTAGACCCCAAAGCTCCCAACTCACAACTGACTCAAGAACAGCTGGCTGTGCTTCTGAACCTCCTGCAGTCCAAAAGCGCTCCGGTGGGTTCGGCCCAGTTCGCCCAGACCGTGGGTTCGAAGATGAACCCGGAGACGCTGCAGCAGCTGACGCAGGCTTTGCCGCCCGGGCCGCAGGAGTCTGAGAGACCCCCGGAGCCACCTCCGCTCCCCAAAGTCTCCAAACCCCCTCAGCCGCCCCGGACACCACCCATGCCCAAGCCGCCTTCGCCTCCCTCCCCGCAGCCGTCGGTCAAGAGCGACGGAGAGGCCTCGGCCGCAGCCACGCAGACCGCCGTCACCATGTTCCTCGCTCAGCTCCTCAAAGTCCAGCAAGGAGCGGCAGGAGAGGTCATGGGGTTCGAGGGGGCCGAGGGCGGCGTCTCAAACGCACCGGAGCCGCCGCCTGAGCCCAGCCCTGTTTCTCCAGGTGATTAATCGAAATGAAGTCACAATCGCGATTAGGCAAAAGATCTTTTATGCTTGCCACAATAAATCGCTATTTTTCTGCACTAAACAAGCGAATTTGGCAAGATATTATTTTCAGCGATGATTGACAAGATGTTATAGAATAATTCAATGAAAAACCAATTTTGATGACACATTGACATTCAACCTATTTTTTTAATTTCCTGAAAACGCGGCATCCGAGGAGTTTTCCTAGATCGCATCATATATAGTATGAATGTAATCTGGATGTATTGCGTTGGTGATGTAGCCATTGCTGTGACCTACCAGCTACGTTTCACTAATTCACAAATTGTCTCCTTTAGCCAATAAGATAAATGTCCTGGATGCACACTGCAGAATCTCGGGGGAAGTAGTAGGTCATCTGGGGATTTTTTTGTGTGCTGTCTGAAGAATACTGTGAATTAGGGCATAGTTCATCATCAGTCTGTCTGGAGTGACATGAAGAAACAGAACAAACTGAGACTAAATCCAGAAGAACTGTGTCTCTGCTTCAAGAAACCTCCTGCGACGCTCCTGAGAAACTCTGCTCGAGTGCAGCGAGGACAAAACCTGCTTTAAACACTAAGCATGCTCACAACAAATGTTGATTTAGTTTAGTTAATAGAAGTTAATTGATCAAGAAAATCTATTTATGACATTATTTTGACAGCATCCTCATTTCACAGCATTTTTACACAAGTGCCTAAAACGCTTAACAGTGCTGTAGCTTTGCAGGAGGTTTCTTGAAGCGTCTTGGAGATGCAGTTCTTCTGGATTTAGTCTCAGTTTGTTCTGTTTCTTCATGTCACTCCAGACAGACTGATGATGATGATCAGATCTCAAAAATCTCACTGGATTATTACAATTAATGGCAAAATGAATGTTTGGGAATGTAAACTGATATTTCTTACTGACACACTACAGCAAAAGACTTAAAACCATTTTGAAATATCATGAAAATACTAGTGTTGTAGTAACTTTGGCCTCTGCTGTAAATGTGGTGCACACTGCTTCTCGCCTGCTGTACAGCAGGGAGGTATGTGATGGGCTGCAGCCCCTGATAAGCTTCTGTGGTTGTGTTATCCGCAGCAGCTGAAGTCGGCGGCTCGTCCTCCAGGCCTCTAGAGCCTCTCTCCATTCTCCCGCCGGACCAGAGACCCCCAGAGCCTCCAGAACCGCCTCCCTGCGCAGACCTGGACTACCGGCAGGCCCCCGAGACCAATCCAGCGCAGCCGTCCTCCGCAGCCCCAGGAGAAGCTCCCAGACCCCCGGAGCCAGACTTCAGCCGCCCCCCGCCGCCTTTCGGCTTCGCAGACAGCTACCTCGGCCACATGATGCCCCCTCAGCCGCCTCTCGGCCCGGAGGCCTTCGCTCACGGAGCCGGCGCGGTGTTCAGCGGAGACAAGGACCATCGCTTCGAGTACAATCACAGCGGACCGCCGCCCCCTCCGGGCCAAGCCTGGACTTCTCCATCCCAATCCCTTCCGCTCGGGTACGTTCCCCACGTGAACACGGCCACGCTTCGGGGCAGAGGACTCCCTTTTTGACGGGATCCCGACGAACTTCCAGACGCCTCAGAAAAGGAAGACTCGACGGCTGATGATGCACGCGGGAGTTTTTTTGAGCAATGTTACCAGGCAACTTTGGTTAAAGGGATAGTTCACCCAAAAATGAAAATTCAGTCATTAATTACTCGCCCTCGTGTAGTTTCAACCCCGTAAGACCTTCGTTCATCTTCAGAACACAAATTAAGATATTTTTGATGCAACCCGAGAGCTTTCAGACTCTCACATAGACAACAATGCATCTTCAATTTTGCGAAGCTACAAGAATACTTTTTTGTGTGCAAAAAACCATTTATTCAACAATTCTTCTCCTCGGGTCACCGTCTTCGAGTACCCCAGAACGTAATCAGCATTGTTTATGCTCAGGAGAAAGCGCATGCATGCTATTATTGTTTTCTTTGTGCGCACAGTATTCTCGTAGCTTCCCGAAATTGTGACCGACGTCACATGGACTGTTTTATTGCTATGTTTCTGGGAACATTTCAGCTGCATTGCTGTCTATGGAGGGTCAGAAAGCTCTCATATTTCATCAAAAAATATCTTAATATGTGTTCTGAAGATGAACGAAGGTCTTACGGGTTTGAAACGACACGAGGATGAGTAATTAATGACAGAATTTTAATTTTTGGGTGAACTATCCCTTCAATGTTGCTTTCACCGGGCAACCAGGTGAGACCACGACCGATCTAAAGGATCCAGATAGAAATGTGCCACCCGTTCTCGACGGGAAAGTGCTCGAAAAAAGCCGCCCCGTGTATCATCAGCCTAAAAGACGCACGCAGTTGCCCTCGACCAGCACTAAGAGTCTCAGAACTCGATTTGTAAGATTTCTAAGTATCCCGAGGGCACTCGAGTAACAGCTTGGAGGGACGAACTGTTGGGAGGGGAATTTTTGCATTTCCCGCTCATACCATTTCATAGAGCTGTTTTCGTTTCCCCTCCGATTGATTTTTGTAATCTATTCTACTGCTGTCTTTTAAATTAAAACTGTACCTTTTTTGAGTGTGCATTTACCGTGCCAGGGTAAGTGTTTTTATGACCTTAGCGTCTCCTTTAACTGCGTAAGGACAGACTAGTATTACAATGATGTTTTGCACTACTGAATAAAGTAGGTGGAAACAAGCGAAGGTGTGATGGAGGAATGTGCTGTATCTGCACACGTACATGACCAGTAATGGAAGTCGTTTTCTTTTTACTTTTTCTTTCCCTTTTTTGGTCAGTTGTTTTTGGTTTTTTCCTTCCTTTCTAATGATTCAACAATTATGGGCTCTGTCGCAAGGGTTAATTCACTGGAGGGGCTTGTAAAGGACTCCGGAGAGACTGGTAGCACTTCTGGAATGAACTGGTGAATCTACTGAACGAGTGAACGGATCAAAGCTGTGTTTCTCACCGGTTCCCCACCAGCTCTTGTCTATAGCCATTGTAAAATTGAAAGTAAAGAGACGTTTAACTGATTTCAAGGAGATGAGCAACAATGTCTTTTTTTTGTATGAAGATGTTTTTTTGTTTTTTTCCCCCTTTGGCAAATGTTTATTAAAGAAATGCCAACCATGTAATATGTACTGGTATTTTTAATTCTTTGTATATTTTTGTGTTTCATGTACATCTATAATCAAATATATGCACCACTGCCTGTGTTTATAAGTGTACATGTATCAGATGCTTCAGCGGTGAAGGTTTAAGCTGCCCTGTCTAAAAACTATGATTGAGAAAACAGTTCATGGGAGAATATTGTTAACTTAGTTTTCCAATACTTGTTAGTAAAATGAATTTGAACACAATTGAAGCAATCTCTTGGAGTGGAAATGCTTTTATACCTAAATATAGAAAATGAGCTTACTAAATGTATCTAGTTGTGTTTGACAAAATATTAATTATTATGCTGTTTGTGGAGCGTTTATAAAGTGGTCTTGTAATGCTTCGTTTAGCCGATAGCGGGCAGCAAAAACAACTTGCTCACCTTCCGTAGCGTCTGAATAATAACTTATTGGTCAGTTCCGATACGTCTTAATAATAATTCTTAGCTTCATTCGTCAATTTCCGAATGTTGGTTCAATTTGCTGTTGACGTTGATAAGTCTTATTCGGTTATGCGTTTATTAGACGAGCAGAAGCGCAGCGCACGAGCAGTGTCACGTGGTAACTGTTACTTTTCTCAACGGTCGCTATGATGGGCCAATCACCGTCTTCTGTGATCGCTGGAAAATGTTTTTAAAGCGTTTTGTTGTTGGGTTGAATTTATGTTTGTTTATCACGTAAAAGTCTTCTGCGGTTTTATTTCAAACACCTCGATAGAGACCAAAGTCTTGAGATATAAACGCGGTTTATTTTTTATTAGTATTATTATTATTAAAGAAGGCTGATTGAACATTACAAAAATATTAACAAATAAATCCAGATACACAAGGCAATCTTAAACTGTAGAACAGTGTTTAAGAGAGAAAAATAAATAAATAAAATAAACAAATAACCACATAGGAAAAAAAAAAACAGAAACAACTAAATAATAGGACATATTCAAAGATTGCAGCGGGGGAGCTATAAAGAAAAAAAATTAAATCTATGAAAAATAACAATATGACATTCTTTTTGTTATTAATCTGCATTAGAGACTTTTTCGAAGCTTCCATTTCTGTAAAAAAAATAAATAAATAAATAGATTACACGTTGGTATGCATTTCGCAAACCTTGCAAAATGTAAAAACGACATACTCAATTTTACTTTTGCGTGAATAAGTACCAATAACGTCTTTCAAAGATAGCATATAATGAACATTTATTTGCAGAAATAGAATAAACGCCGTTTATTGTAGGATGTGCGCAGATGACGTAGTAACCCGGAAGTAAACGTCAGGGTCATCATCAGGTGACAACAACACAAACAGCGTCTGATCTGCAGCAAACCGCGTCATTCGTTTATTTATCGCAATCATTCAAGTTTAAAGGGCTTATTTAACACAATGGCGCAAAAAATCAACGAAGCTCACGAGCACATCGCCAAGGCTGAAAAATAGTAAGTAAAGCCAGCCTATATATAACGTTAGAGGTTTTAAACGATGCTCCAGCTCATTTTACCATCGAAAAATGATTATTAAAATCTATTTATGAAGATTATATACACAACGACACACTTTTACAATGGAGAAATGCGTAAACGTCAAGTCCTAACCCATGTTTGCATGTTTAACTTGCTGTAGCAGCCATTCAAATGAAATGCTTTAAGTTTAGATAGTAATAATAACTGAATGAAAGCACAGCAGCTGATGTTGTGAATCCTTCATTTCTCAGTTTAAAGACGAGCTTTATGAAGTGGAAGCCTGATTATGACAGTGCTGCATCAGAATATGCTAAAGCAGGTGAGTCGACTCTTGATATGCAGTGATCTGAGCTCATGAGGGTTGATTTCTGATGATCTTCCTCTTTTCTTCTCCAGCTGTCGCCTTCAAAAATGCCAAACAGCTGGAACAGGCGAAAGATGCTTATTTACTGGAGGCAGAGGCTCACACCAACCACAGATCGTATCCTCCTGCTGCTCTCGCTGTTAGATTGATCCATTATTTAGTCTGTCAAACATCATCCTGCATTCATTTAATCTGAAAATGTCCAGAGTGCCCCTTTCTTTGTCCTTGACTCGCTGTCCAGTCTTTTTCATGCTGCCAAGTGAGTATTTTCATTCTGATTGCAGATATCAGGTTGTTTATTGTGCAGATCATTGTTTTTGTATGAATTTGCTCTTTGTTATAATCGTAAGTGTTTGTATGCAGGGCCTTCGAGCAAGCAGGAATGATGCTGAAGGTTAGTGCTGTTTGTTTGTTTCTTAAGGGATTCTTGAGTTTGAATTGCATTCCAATCATTCAAATTCGCTGTTGACTAAAATTTATCCACCTATATATATATATATATATATATATATATTAGTGCTGTCAAACGATTAATGGCATCCAAAATTAAAGTTTTTATTTATATATGAGTGTGTATATTTATAATGTGTATATATAAATACAAACACATGCATGTATACATTTAAGAAAAATATGTTGTTTATATATTAAATATATTTTTATATAATATAAATATATAAATGTGTATATACATGTAAATATTTTCTAAATATATACTGAATGTGTGTATATATATATATATATATATATATATATATATATATATATATATATATAAAATAAACCGTACACATACATATATTATGTAAACAAAAACTTATTTTGGATGCGATTAATCGCTTGACAGCACTAATATATATATATATGTGTATATATATATATATATATATATATATATATATATATATATATACATATATATATATATATATATATATATATATATATATATATATATATATATATATATATACATATACATATACATATACATATATACATATATATATATATATATATATGCATGCATGCATGCATACATGCATACATACATGTATGTATGTATATGTTGTTCATAATTTAGCATAATTTAATTTAACAATTTTAATATAATTGTATCATTTAACATCATTTGATATAATTTATATGAATATTTATAAATTATATAACTAAGCATTTTACATTATGATTTAATGAATTATTAGCTTTAATAACCTTCGAACCCAGTTTGGGAAACCCCAACATAATGTATCGTTTAATGCACTTCATATTGTCGATAACAAACAAATGAGTATATTTTCTTTCTCTTTGTGTATTTATATCAATATGGTACAAGATTATTCTATTCTTTGGTGAAAAGTAATCAAAAAATAGTCTAAAATGTGTACTTTAATAGATTAGGTTACTAACTGCAGTTTTCCTCATCATAAATCAGAAAATAACCACAATTTGTAACTAATCTACCTAACTAATCTGCACCAAACTTTAAAAGAGCAGACAGTTTTCTTCAAGTTATTAAGAAATGACGTGAGAGGGAGTAAATGATGACAGAGCTGTGAAATGACTGAAATGTGTGTGTGTTTGCTGTTCTGTCGCAGGACATGCAGAGGTTGCCTGAGGCTATTCAGTACATAGAGAAGGCCAGCGTGATGTACGTGGAGAACGGCACTCCAGACACCGCCGCCATGGCCCTCGACCGAGCCGGAAAGTGCGTGCTTCACAAACTTGCTTTAAGTGTTGGGAAGGTTGCTTTGGAAATGTAATAGGTTATAGATTGCAAGTCACCCTATTAAAAAAAATACACTACTTATAACTTTTTAATTACTTTATTAATGCAACTGATTACTTTTCTAAATTTCTAATATTTTTAACATTTTTAAAACATGTAAGCCAGGTTGGGTTAACCTTACAGTAGCACTCACTGACTGACTCAACACTGCCAGACTCGAAATCCTTCATCACTTGTATTAAAATTGTAATAATTAAATTTGAAAGCACAGCCGCCACAAAATCAGACTTACTTTGAGATCATTCTGAGGTTAAATAAAGATTTAAAACCATAACAAGAAACGGTTACACTTTATTTTAAGGTGTCCTTGTTAAAGTGTAATTATACATTTAAGTACTGAGTAATATTAATTGACTACATGTACTTACTGTATAGTTAGGATTAGGGATAGTTGCATGTAATTATGCATAATAAATTGTTATTATAATAGTAAGCACATGTAATATGTGTAACAAGCACGCCTTAAAATAAAGTGTCACCCAAGAAATAGTTTAATAGCGATGATAATGTTTTTGAAACGCTGGCATCTAACAGTAGCTTAGAAAAAACAAGTTGATCTTAAAAAATAAAGCAAATACATTATAGGAAATAAAATGGGTATTGAGTAAGCATGTGTCCTAAACTCTTGAAACACTGGTGTCTCATATTTGGGAGCAGTCAATGTTGAAAGAAATCAATTAAACCTGTATGTGGGTGTGTATGTGAATCAAATTCAGATTTAACCCCAGATTTAAACATTTTCATAAGTAACTGTATTTTAATTACACACTTTTTTCTCAATTACTGTAATTGAGTACATTTATTTTGTAATTAAATGACGTAATTCCGTTATATGTAACTACACTGTAAAAAAAAAAAAAAAGTTGAGCAAACTTAAAAAATCTGCTGAAGCTGTGCCTTAAACGTTTAAGTTCTCTCAACTTTTTATTTTTATTTTTTTTACAGTGCTGTAAAAAATCAAAAGTTGAGAGAACTTAAACGTTTAAGGCACAGCTTCAGCAGATTTTTGAGTTTAAGTTAATACAACAAAAAGTTGAGAGAACTCAAAAATCAGCTGAAGCTGGTTGCCTTAAACTTTTTAAGTTTGCTCAACTTTTTATTTACATGTTTTTGCACTGTCTGCCTCCAGCATCAGAGCGGATGTGAGAGCTGTAGGCGGTTAACGAGCTCTTGATCTTGTTGGTTGCAGGTTGATTGAACCTCTGGATTTGGCGAAAGCCGTTCATCTGTACCAGCAGGCAGCAGGAGTGTTCGAGGTTCGTAGCGCCTCCAGCAAACACCACACACACATTATGACCAGCTACAAACAAACATTCCTGTCGTTTTCTGTTCTCTCAGAACGAGGAGCGACTGCGGCAAGCTGTGGAGCTCGTGGGCAAAGCTTCCAGACTCCTTGTTAGACAACAGAAGTAATTGTTGCTGATTTTCATTTTAATCAGTCATCTAGTTTATTAGTTTGTATTAAAAACATTAATAATAAAGATAAACAACGTGTGATTTAGCAGACGCTTTTATCCAAAGCAACTTAAAAATGAGGACAATGGAAGCAATCAGATGCTTTTGTTAACTGTATAATAAATAAAAAGAAATCAAATAGATAGAATACAAAAGGATTAGAAAAGCTAATGTTCTGAGTGAATTAGACTGGATTCTTAGCTGTAAATCCAGAGTATCCAGCACTGTATCATTTCTGTGCATTACATTTTTGCGTGTTGTTCATGCGATACGTTGATTTGACTTGATTTTGTACTAAAATGGAATTTGTAGTCAAACTGTATTCATTCTACACTATTCTATTTCTATTTTATCTACTTGTTTTATTTATTTATAAAAACTTTACCCTCTAACACTTGCACTCTTGCTCTTTTGTTGCTTCCATTGTCCTCATTTGGATGAAAGCATCTGCTAAATGACTAAATGTAAATTAGTTTAATACAAGATGAATGATGCTCATTACAGGTTTGACGAAGCTGCCGTGTCTCTTCAGAAGGAGAAGAACATGTATAAGGAAATCGAGAATTATCCGACGTGTTTTAAGGTGCGTCATTATTACTGAGCTGTAAAGCCTTTGCGGTCACAGGTGCATTACCACACGTGACTGTGTCTTGTGTTCGTGCTCAGAAAACCATCGCACAGGTGCTGGTGCATCTGCACAGAGCAGACTATGTGGCGGCCGACAGGTGTGTGCGGGAGAGCTACAGTATCCCAGGATTCAGCGGGAGCGAAGACAGCGTGGCCATGGAGCAGCTTCTGCAGGGTTACGATGAGCAGGACGAGGATCAGGTGTCTCGCGTCTGCACTTCACCGCTGCTCAAATACATGGACAACGACGTGAGTCTCCCAGCATGTGTCAGTTTCCATGGCTAGAGTACAATGAATATGAATAGTGTAATGTGCTTTTTTTTAAGTTACAAAGGCACAAATTCTAGTTAACCCTTTCTGAGAGGCTTCATTTAATGTAACTTAATTTGAGCTAAATCAGAGCTGTTGTGTGTTTTAAGGCAAGCCACTACAGGCTCAACATTTTAACTAATGCATTTCACTGTATTTCCTCCAGCTGATTAATCACAACACATTAAGGCAATTGTTTTATATTACCTGTTTTCTGAAAAATTGGTTGAATATGCAGCAAATGATGCATTGTTTAATTATATGTGCACTAATCTGCATACATTTCCAGAACAGAAATCTGAAGATTGGATGAAGTCAATTTTGTTGATGTATTAAAGGGTTTTACAGAGGGGATTTTGGATTTGTATTTTTATTACTCCATCAATCAGAAGATACTGTAAACAGACAGAAAAAAAACATATACATTTTCACCGCTTTTTTTTTTTTTTTTTTTGAATAAATTGTTCTGTAAATCAGGATATATGATATAATATATGAACAACCCCTTAGTAAAACCCATCAATAGGTAAAAAAAAAAAAAAAAAGAAACTGTAAAGTTTGGTGTAAGAGAAAATAATTAAATCTACAGATGCAAATAGATAAAAGTGCAATAATTAAAATCCCTCTGTAAAAACCTTAAGAATATAGATAGGAATAAAACGCAAAATTTTGGTTTGTAAGTGTAGATTTGATTCATTTAGAGAAAACACTGTTAAAGATATTTATTGAAACTGAAATCTACAGAAGCAAATAGATAAAGTTCAATAAAATAAATGCTTCTGTATTTTGGATGATTTCTTTGCACTAGTCTGAAAGAAAGCATGTTATAGAAGCAAAAGCTCACTATTGAGTAGCATGTGAAAAAAAAAAATATATATATATATATATATATATATATATGTGTGGCTGTAGTGTCTTGCCTTAAATGTGTTAACTTTATTTGTATTGAAAAAAAATCACATGTTATTACATTTTTATTATTATTAATTACATTGTGTCACCGTTTGTTGTATCTTAGCTGTGTGTTAGAGCACAGTTACCTTTACTTACTGTTTTTTTTATTTTCTTCATGGGTTAACGTTTGGTCGACGTTTAGTTCAGTCTTTCTAATCTTTTCATTATCTCCTATTTGTTTCATTCACCCTTTCAAGAATTTGGCAGGTATGACATCAAAGCCATTTGCATATTACAGTAGTGTAGAGAAAGTCTGTTGCACCTCGTCTCCGGTTTTCCACTCTTCAGTAGTTTGTTTCCTTTCAGTCCCCCTATAATATCAGTCATAATTCATCATTTCAGATTGTTGTGCTTATGCATCCATAAGACATCAGTCTGTGAATGATCTCTTTCATATTAGCTAGTTAGGTTCACATGCTTCAGTCAGTCATCAGGGCAGACCGAGTGCATGCTGAATACTGAACAGTGTTGATGTGTGTAAACAAACTGTTAACGAGCTCCTGACTGTGAAATCAACGCCATACCGATTTCATAACGACTCGCTGGTTTTATTCAGCACACTGATGTGTCGTCTCACCTGTTCTCCAGTATGCAAAGCTTGCCATCAGCCTGAAGGTGCCTGGAGGAGGGAAGAAGAAAGCCGCCGCTGCTGCCGCTGCCAGCGGAGATCCTGGAGCCGCGCCGCCGGGGGAAGAGGAGGACGAGTACGCTGGAGGCCTCTGTTAAAGCTCTACCAAACATATTCCACATCTGCTGCTTCAGACTCCTCCATGAAGGTGCAAGCATGAGCCCTAAACAATATATTCCTGTACTGGAGGGGCATTGCGTTTCAAGAAGCTTTCAGAACTGTTAAGGAGAGAAAAGTCATCTGAAGAAGAAAAGCTTCTTGACAAAACCCATGCTAGGTCTCACGTGTAAGCAGCATGTTTATACAACATCGTCCTCTCTTAAATGTGCATATTTATTTAGGTTTGCCTTCCAAAGCTCATGTTAAAATGTAAATTTGTTTGTTTTCCGGAAAACCCATATGGAAGCTTGTTTCTGCCATGTGATAAATAAATGAAGGTAACTGAGACTTTATCTCACAATTCAGCTCTTTCTTCTATATAAACGAAGAATTGCAAGGCATAATTCTGCATTAAAATCTTGCAATTCTGCATTTGAGGCGTAATTTCAAAATTGCAAGATATAAATGCAGAATTGTGATAAACTTGCAATTCTGAGAAGAAAAATCTGAACCTTGAGGTATAAGCTTGCAATTGCAAGAAAAAAAAAAAACGTCTGAATTGTGCAATAGTCGCAATTGCCTTTAAAATTTTAAAATAAAATAAAACAACAAAGAATACAGAATTGCAAGATGTAAAATTTAGAATTCTGAAGGGAAAAAAGTCAGAATTGTGATTTAAACAGAATTCCATGAAAAACAATTAAAATAAGTAACTAAATAAAAGAGATTCAAATTTTAATTTCATTTTCATTGTGCGATTTAAAAAAAAAAAAAAAAAGTTGCAATTACCTTTTTTTTTTTTATTGCATGGTGGAAACAAGCTTCAAAAACCCAAATCTGACCAACAGCTTTACGGTTCAATGGGATCATCTGTAGGTGAATCAGTATTTCTTTACAACTTTGAGTTGTGCTGGAATACTACACAAGTCATCGTTTTAAATTATACTACATGCTGGAAATCAAATAGCAGTGCCTGTCTAACCAAAAGAGGGAATGTATTAACCGTACATTGTGTTTGTAGCTTCAATATTGTTTAAACTTATTCCACTCAGCTTAGTCTTGTCATATGGAACATCATGAGAAGATGAAGCAGCATGCTGCAAATAAATGCATGAAATACCTTAAGATTATCTGAACACGAGAAACTCAATTTTGGTTTATTTTTTGTTTTAATGGAGAAGGTGTGCTTTGAAATTGCAGGGAACAATTTCTGTTCATTCTGGATTTGCATGGTCTCACGACACCACTGAATAAAGAGAATCTGTGATTTTTGCATATTTTAGTTCTGAGTTTCTGTAAGACATTTTATGCATACAAAATGATCATTGAAATGCATGTAACAAAAACTAAAAGTGCAACAGGTAGACGGACAAATAAGATGATAGTTGGTTTCCAGAGTGTGCTTTATGCTCATGATATTGATCCACAATCACACCGACGTGTCACTAAAGTGATATCCTGAAGAGCGGATACTCTTCCTGAGAACCCTTCAGTCCTCCGTTCAAGCCTAAAGATCAAGCGAGGATAGATCATGATTTCAATGTTGCGTAGTCTTACAAACCCAAGCACTTCTGCGTCCAGGTTTCTCTGAAGAAAAAAGTGGCTAGTGTTCAGTCACCGTCTCCTTTCTTTGTTCAAGTTTACGGCCAGCTACCAGGACAGCATATTGCACAATGCGCGACTAACCAATCTCCCGACAGACAGGTGGCGCTAGAGCTCATTCTTAATCGGGTAGCTTCCGAATCAGGGCTCTTTGGTACAGCTGTTTCACCTGTAGGTCACATTGTATGTCGAACCTCTTGCGACGAGTTTGTCTCTGTCTCACAGTCTTAACGTCGCTTCCTGCGAGAAGCGGCATCCTTCTTCTTTGGGATCTCTGGGTTTCCGACAATCCCAGCAGGCTCATTTGGTCTTCTCCCTCGTCCATTTGATCATGGTCTCTGGCGAGCGGTAAAGGAAGATGAGTTTGGCGTACAGGTCCTCCTCCAGCTCCAGTTCGCCGGTTTCCCGCACGAGGAAGATGTCGGTGCAGAGTTTGAGGATGCGGTCGACGCATGGAAGCTCTTCGAACATGATGGAGTGCGAGATGCCGCTGAAGAACTCGCGGACGAATTTCCCAATCACCAACACCACGGATGCGTAGAGGCCCATGATACTGCAAGAGACACAGAGAGGCGTTACTTACACCTGCATCCGAGATTGCAAAACAAAACACAAAATCAACAAGCAGTAGTTCATTTACTCACTCCCATGTCATCCAAGAAATTAAAACATTCCAGGATTTTTGTCCGTATAGTGGACTTCAATGCAGCTTCAAAGGGCTTTACACTAAAAAGTGGATAATTTATTTATTTTCTTTAGAAAATGACCGATCATTTCATTAGATAAGTCCCTTATTCCTTGGCTGGGATCATTTAATGCACCCTTTGAAGATGCATTAAAACTGCATTTTGGACCTTCAAATTGTTGACCACCATTGAAGTCCACTATTTGGAGAAAAATCCTGGAATGTTTTCCTCAAAAAATTTAATTTCTTTGCGACAGAAGAAAACGACATGAACATCTTGGAGGTAAGTTAACGGCAAGGCAAAATGAGGACCTAAGCATGGCCGGAGGCATCACACCAACCAAAACCAGTAATTAAATACATTTTGAGATGATTTTAGTCAAAATGGTTGAAAAAAATCACTAGTGATCTGATTGAATGGTTCATCATTTTTGACCAATAGCTCCAATTACTAAATTGATGTGCTGTGGTCACAGATGAAGCTTGGCATCATGCCGTCAAATGCGTTGATGCGGTAAATGAGAACCAATTCATCTATCGACACGAAATTAACTTTTTGCTGGCATGGTCTGAAGATGATCCAACTCGAATTTGGTGAAAATTGGACACATAGCTTAGGAGGAGTTCAAAAAAGTATGGTGGACAGAAAGTTTGTCCGATTGTGGCATAATTGGTATCAATGTTCTTGGAATGATCCAATGAATCTATCAAGTCTTATGATAACAATGTCACTTTTTTGGAATCCTGCATAAATGGCCATTTAACCACAACATAATCAGTTATTGATACGTTAGTGAGATAAACATGCATGAATTAGAAAATACAATGCTTCATGTTCAAAAGTCAAGCCACAAAAAAAACTCAATGTGCTGACTGAGGCGTGAATAGAGAACGCCATCTGTCTCACACACTTGTGTAAAAAAAGTCTTGGCGGCTATTCACAAAAAAACCGTAGGCTGTAAGTGAATGTAGACAGCTAAGGAAAGTATTTTGGATCTGTGCGATAGGTCTTAAAGTGACAGCAGCCTAATAATCCTGATGCTGTCTGTCATTAATGTTAATCAAACAACAAAAGACAGAGCAAATCACTCACTGATCTCGTCTGGTTCACTTTGGTAGCTTTACTAAGGATTAATCTATATTTAAATTATACAGTGAAGACTATGCAATGCTTTATTTTACATTTGATTCATTTCTGCACTGTTTTGTACCTGAATCCTACCTATTGTTTGTCATTTGTGTCTTTGTTCTTACTTTTAATAACGATATATCATTTTTGTGTCTTATGAAAGTCTGACACAAGTTTTCCACATTTTGTTTCTGTAATGCATGACAACTGCACATCTAACATTGCATAATATGGTCAATGTGATACAACCACAAAAGTGAAATACGTGAACTATTTAACTGCGTGCTTGGGCCGGTATCCCATGACTCACCCGTAACCTGCGAGGAAGCCCAGGCTGGGAGGACTGACTTTATCACTGAAGACGTACAGCTGCAGTCCTGCCTCTCTCTTCTTCTCCAGCTTTGGCTCGGATCTCATGTGGATCTTCCCTGCCGACGGCTGGTCCACAATCCACCACTCCTGAATGTCTTCACTGCCGTTGTGAGACCTCTCCAAGTCCAGCAGAATGCTCTTATAACCCTCACCTGGCACAGAGGGATTGATGAGATGTATGAGCTACAGGTGGCGTCAGTGTTCATGGAGAAACGTCATAGTGATTCTGCATTACCTGTATAAAGCTGATCTACTGGTTTGGCGTTTGAGTCACTCGGTGCTCGAATGAAGCAGGGAAATACTTGCTCTATGACCCTGTGAATGAGAACATGAACCATAAATATAAGCATTAATGTAAGTATGCAATGCATGATTTATATGTTGAATTTGTACTTACACAGGTTTATTTCTGGTTCCATTGAGCAACGCTATCAGCTCTTGTCTAGTGTTCATGTCCAGATATGTGATGTGTTTGTCCACTGCAAATTCAGCCTTTGCTCCCAGACTCAGATTCCTGCACAAGAGAGAAGTATTATGGGATATATTTAGTGTTTAAAGATGAAACTGCAATGCACCTAAGAACTGCACTAGAATAAATGACCATTACCATGATTTTTGGACATGTGAATACCATAATACAATACTGTGAAAAATTTTTTTTTTTTTTGATACTTTTAATTCAGCAAGGTGCATTAAATTGAGCAAAAGTGCCATTAAAGACATTTATAATGTTACAAAAGTTTCTATTTCAAATAAATGCTGTTCTTACAACATATTAAAGTCATTCTTCATGTGGATGACCACAAATGTATTAATGCTAATACACATATACATTTGGAGTGAGTATGTATAATACTTCTATTCATCAAAAGTGACTGTAAAGACATTTATAATGTTACAACAGATATCTATTTAAAAAAAAAAAAATGCTGCTCTTTTGAACTTTCTATTCATCTGTGAATCCTGAAAAAATATTGTGCAGCACAACTGTTTTCAACATTGATAATAATCAGAAATGTTTCTTGAGTAGCAAATCAGCATATTAGAATGATTTCTGAAGATCATGTGACACTGAAGACTGCAGTAATGATGCTGAAAATACAGCTGCGCATCACAGAAATAAATTACATTTTAAGAAATGTTCACATAGAAAACAGCAATATTAAATTGTAATAATATTTCACAATTTTTACAGTGCTTTTGATCACAAAAATGCAGCCTTGGTGAGCAGAAGAGACTTATTTTTGAATGGTAGTGTATCTGAACACTGTGATCATATTATATTTTGTATCTTATATCTAAAAGTGAAAGGGCCAGTCCAGGTGATGCACTGTATCTGTACCTCTGGATGCTCCAGGACATGGTCACAGGAAACTGGTCCTCTTTGCTCAAGACGTCCATCAGGTTCTTCCTGCTGGGAGGGCTGATGGTCCAGAGAGAGTTTGAGCTTCCTTCCAGCTCGGCCACAGTCACGTCCTCCGCTGTATACGCCTCCAAGAACTGCAGTGCACTCTGGGAAAGAGATTGTACTACACTTAACACATTACTCAACCACTAAAGAGTGGCGTTTCTAAAACAACACGCTTCTTCAAAGCTGTCACACTGAGAGTGACTTACAGGAATGTGTCTGTATGAATTCATGAAGCTTATGAAATCTCTGTCAGTGACGTCCTTCAGCTGATTCTGCTGCGCACTCATTGTGAAGATGGGCTAGAAAGCACAGACAAAACACAGACATGTGACCCTGGAGCACAAAAGCAGTCATAAGCAGCACAGGTATATCTGTAGCAATAGCCAACAATACATTGTATGGGTCAAAATTATCCATTTTTCTTTTATGCCAAAAATCATTAGGATATTAAGTAAAGATCATGTTCCATTTTGTGCATTTCCTACCGTAAATATATCAAAACTTCATTTTTGATTAGTAATATGCATTGCTAAGAACTTCATTTGGACAACTTTAAAGGAGATTTTCTCAATATTTAGATTTTTTGCACCCTCAGATTTTCAAATAGTTGTATCTCAGCCAAATATTGTTCTATCCTAACAAACCATACATCAATGGAAAGCTCATTTATTCAGGTGATGCATAAAACTCAATTTCGAAAAAATTGACCCCTATGACTGGTTTTGTGGTCCAGGGCCACATATTTGATAATACTGTTAATTTAGCTTCATTTATATGCTATTAAGTTAAACTGATTACATGTTATCTGGATTACACAATCAGATTCCAAAAATCAAGCACTCGTCATTAGAGTATATTTTATAATGCTCATAGTCAGATTATAGTTGTTTTTAATGGATTACATGATTAAGTATTATTCAAACAATGACAGTCAATTATTCATAATTTATTTATAATTTATTAATCTAACCCAGCACTGTTCTGTATATATTGTATTATTATTATTATTATTATTCATAGCATGTCTATATCGTTTTTATTAAGTTTTATTAAGATATTGTAGGACTTCAACTTAAACTAAATGAAAATGAGTTTTTGCAACTAGCTGACAAAAGGTTTTTTAACATTTTATTTCAGTTAATGTTTATTTCATATGGAAGCTTGTTTATGCCACAGAATAAACATAACTAACTAAATAAGGCAATTGCTTTAAATTACTTTTTTAACAATTCGGGTTTCTATCTTAAAAAAGTCAGAAGTGTGAGATTTAAACTAAGAACAGTACTTTTGAAAATAATTATAAGAAAAAATGTCTAAATTGTGAGATAAAAATGGCATTTTTCATTATTTATTACATGTCGAAAACAAAAATAAACAGAATTACGAGATGTAAACTCAGAATTCAGATTAAAAAGTCCGAATTCTGTGTTTTTATCTCAGTTCTGAAACAGCAAAAATCGTGAGAGCAAAGTTGTGATTACTTTTTTAATTCATTCATTCATATATTTTCTGTGATGGAAATGGGCTTCCAGAATTTAAAGTAATGACTTGTTGTTGTTGTTTTAATTTCTCCCTGATTTGAGTGGACTTCTCACAGATGCGTGATGAGCAGCAGTTTTTCGCCGCACCTGAAAGCCGCCCAGCGTGATGGTGACAGACACGTCCAGCGGTTTGTTGACGACTCCAGCCACAGATTTGACCAGAGACATGAAGAGCAGAGGAAACCAGACGATGCAGATGAGCAGCATCACGATCATCCCTCCCATCCCATACTTCACCACCTTCTTCTTCTTCTGTCCTCGAGGCTGAGGATACCTCTGAAAACACACAAACACCCCGTAAATCCTGATCGCAAAACTCACGGAATGCATAGTTGATATAAAAAACTGGATGACTAGTAATTTCTTACTATTCAATTCTGAAAGTGTTAATTAGGACCAAAAACCTCTGCATGTAATAACATAGAACACTGTCTACTTGACGGCTGCTCTGTCAGTTCTTCATCATCAGTCAGGAACCTAGGTGTGCTATTTGATAGCAATCTTTCCTTCGAAAACCACATTTCTAGCATTTGTAAAACTGCATTTTAAGAGAACTAAAACCAGAAACGTTAATTCATGACCTCAAGGCCAGATTATTGTAATGCTTTATTGAGTGGTTGTTCTGCACGCTTAATAAACAAACTCCAGTTGGTCCAAAATGCAGCAGTTCTTACTAGAACCAGGAAGTATGACCACATTAGCCCGGTTCTGTCAACACTGCACTGGCTCCCTGTTAAACATCGTATACATTTTAAGATCTTGCTAATTACCTATAAGGCCCTGAATGGTTTGGCACCTCAGTATTTGAGCAAGCTCTTATCACATTATAGTCCTTCACGTCCGCTGCGATCTCAAAACTCAAAAAGGCATTTTGATAATACCTAGAATATCAAAATCAACTGCGGGCGGCAGATCATTTTCCTATTTAGCGCCCAAACTCTGGAACAATCTACCTAACACTGTTCGGGAGGCAGACACACTCTGACAGTTTAAATCTAGATTAAAGACCCATCTCTTTAACCTGGTTTACACATAACACATTAACACATTTATATTATTCAGATCTGTTAAAGAATTGTTAGGCTGCATTAAATAGGTCAACCAGAACCGGGAACACTTCCCAAAACACCCGATGTACTTGTTACATTGTTAGATGTCCAGCCTGGACAAGACTACGGGAACCAGATGAGTCCTCTGCACAATCTGACTTTGCTGCAGCCTGGAATTAAACTGCTGGTCTCGTCTGTCCAGAGGAGAACGGCACACTATTTCCCTGTTTAATACTGTAAAGCTGTTTTGACACAATCTGCATTGTAGAAAGCGCTATATAAGTAACGGTGACTTGATTTGATTCTAAACGCAGGTTTGACAAGCCGCTGATGGACAGATGCATTGGAAGGAAGTCTCACTTTCTCCGACTCCCTCCAGCACTTGAGCACAAAGATGTGAGCGTAGATGTCTTCCACACAGATCCAGCTGGACAGACTGAGCGTGGTGTCGGTCCAAACCCAGTCCATCACCGCCCGCAGCTCCGTCAGGAACGGCACCAACCGGAACCTGAGCATCGGTCAGAAAGATGAACTCATCAGGACTCGAGCGCTTCTGACACGCCACAAACCAAGTATGGTATGGACTAAAATGTATTATACACATTACGTCTAGTATTGAAAGAAAACGGGCTTTTAAACAGAACAAATCTAGGCACTAGGCATGAAGTAATAAGAGGCTGTGCATTACAGTGATTTTATGATGGGTAAGTAGACATGGTATGAAGCAGAGTGCCTAAAACCCTGTTAACCGCGGTAAAATCACTGTAACACATGACCTTAGTTGGCCTATGGCTTTTATGAACAAAAACATCAGTGTTATTAAAAAGATAGAAAATAGGGCGGCACAATAAATCATATTTTATTCATGATCATGATTTCTGAGAATTCTAATGTAAAAAAATATATATAAATAAATAAACAAATAAATAAAATGACAATAATCTTGATTACCAAACATGATTTTATTTTTTGAGCAATAGAATTGTCAATAACTATTTAACCATTATCATATAGAAATATTCAATACATTTCACTAAAAAAATTTGCATAAATATAGAATTGTTAGCCTTTTATATACACATTTTTAAAAGAAAGAAGTGTTTTCTGTTCATCTAGGCTGCATTTATTTGGATCAAAAATACAGTAAAAATAGTAACATTGCAAAATAATTTTTACAATGTAAAATATCTGTTTTCTATGTGAATATATAGTAAAATGTAATTTATTTCTGTGATGTGCAGCTGAACTTTCAGCATCATTACTCCAGTCTTCAGTGTCACATGATCTTCAGAAATCATTCTAATATGCTGATTTACTGCTCAAGAAACATTTCTGATTATTATCAATGTTGAAAACAGTTGTGCTGCACAATATTTTTTCAGGATTCACAGATGAATAGAAAGTTCAAAAGATTGAATAAAAAAATAAAAATCTTTTGTAACATTATAAATGTCTTTACTGTCACTTTTGATCAATTTAATGCATCTTTGATGAATAGAAGTATTATGCATACTAACTCCAAATGTTGTATATGTATATTAGCATTAATGCATTTGTGGTCATCCACATGAAGAATGACTTTAATATGTTGTAAACCTCAGGTTCAGAGTCTCTGAGGCTGAGTCCAGCTTTATTTCTTACCCTTGGAAGAGGAAGAGATTGACGTAGTTATAGCTCTTGGTGAGGAAGTTGCCCAGCACGCGGGTGGGGTAACCGCAGCGGATCTGATAGGCAGACAGACCGAAGTAGATGCACTTCACAAAGTACCAGAGCTGGGCAACTGTGTTCTGACTGAAACGCCTAGGAAATCAAATCCAATCACACGTTAGATGACCTCGAGCTTCTTAAAGGCATAGTTCACCCAAAAATGAAAACTCTGTCATTAATTACTCACCCTCATGTCGTTCCAAACCCGTAAGACCTTCATCTTCGGAACACAAATTAAGATATTTTTGATGAATTACGAGAGCTCTCTGACCCTCCCGTAGACAGCAAGGATCCTGACACGATCAAGGCTCAGAAACGTAGTAAGGACATCGTTAAAATAATCCATGTGATATCAGTGGTTCAACCGTAATTTTACGAAGCCACGAGAATACTTTTTGTACGCAAAGAAAACAAAATAATGACTTTATTCAACAATTTGTCTCCTCCGCATCGCCTTATAGTGCGATATTGTTGAATAAAGTCTTTATTTTTGTTTTCTTTGCACACAAAAAGTATTCTCGTAGCTTCGTAAAATTAGCATGAAAGCTACGTTTCTGGACCTTGATCGTGTTAGGATCTATGGGAGCGTCAGAGAGCTCTCGTAATTCATCAAAAATATCTTAATTTGTGTTCCAAAGATGAACGAAGGTCTTACGGGTTTGGAACGACATGAGGGTGAGTAATTAATGACAGAATTTTCATGTTTGGGTGAACTATCCCTTTAAACAGGATCAATAATGATATCAATCGTCATTTACCTCTCAGTGACCCCTGGGAGAATGAAGAACATCCAGAAGTGAATGCCGAAGACCAGGATGACCTGGAAGATGACCTTCCCCATCACGGTCTTCCTCAGGTACAGCGCACGGTCCACCACCATGGTGCCAAACTGGATCAGCACCATCACCAGAAACGCCTCGGGAACCTGGTCCTCTGACAGAGAGGAAGTGATGTCAGCCGCAGCAGAGTGTTTCTGTGGAGAAACAATTTCACTTCAGTTTTACTGCACTTACATTGTTTATTGTTCTTAAAGTTGGCATATAATGGAAATTCCATGCTATAGATCTTATTGTGAATGATGCATCCATGCATAGGTTTCATTTTTTTAATATTTTGAGCTCATGATCACTTGCCCAATCATTTAGTCTGATAATAGAACAAAGCTCCTTCCTGTCCTACGTTTTTTTACTTTTCTAATAATCCGTTACACTTCGATGTCGCAACATGGAACAAAAAAATCTGTTGCTACTTCTGTCTCATCCTCAGGTCATCCGAGATCAGGATGAGTTTGTTTCTTCATCAGGTTTGTAGAAATGTGTCTCTGCATCAGTGTCTCAGCAATGGATGCTCTGCAGTGAATGGGTGCCGTCAGAATGAGAGTCCAAACAGCTGATAAAAACATCCACAGCACTCCAGTCCATCAGTTAACATCTGGAGAAGACGAAATACATCATTAAGATGTTTTTAACTAAAATATGAGTCCATAATCCATAATAGCGCTTCCTGCAGTGAAAAAGTGTTCTGGTGTGAATCAGGAGAGAAATCTGCAGATCAAGCAGCGTTTACAAGACAAAACAGCTCTAAACACACATGTGGCTGGATTTTGATGTGAGAGACAACAGCAGATGCACTTGGATTACTGGATCGTGGATTATTGTGATGTTTTTATCAGACTCTCATTCTGACGGCACCCATTCACTGCAGAGCATCCATTGCTGAGACACTGATGCAGAGACACATTTCTACAAACCTGATGAAGAAACACACTCATCCTGATCTCGGATGATCTGAGGGTGAACACATTTTCAGCAAACTTTAATTTTTGGGTGAACTATTCCTTTAAGCTATCCTGTGATTGAGCAGGTGAAGCTCTACAAACCCCGAAAGCCCAAAATCCAAAAACGATGATGATGAAGTCGACCGTGTCGGCCAGAAACATGAGCACGTAGACGTCGGTCACGGCGCTGTACTCCGGGTGGATCAGGTTATAGAAGAACTGCCGAATGGGAATGTAGATATCCAGAATCCTGAAACGACACAAACCCGGCAGATTGAATAATTTATAAAAATAATACGATGTTGTAACTTCCCTTTCAAATAAATGAGTGAGGCGAGCGGGAGTCTCACGTTTTGATAGTGAACCGCTGTGCTTTGATCAGCTGTTCTCTGAGCTTCTCTAGAACGAGCTCCTTGCGGCTCTTCTGCTGAGCGCTCAGTGAACGCACACTCGTCCGCGTGCCGCCGCTGCCTGTGAACACACACATCCAGAGCCAAGATCAGGGATCAACGCTGCTTTTGAGACTCAAAATAGATGCGTGTGAACGGTCAGAGATGCAAACCGGTAAGGGGAAAACGGTGAGAACGTGCAATTTCTTTTAAAGATATTTATTTACATGCTGTTTTGTAGTTACTTTTTAATTACCTTATATGTCCAAAAACTGTTATTTTTCACACACACAAAAATAAATAAATAACATCTTGTTGCAACATTTTACAAAAATCAAGATATTTGAATATATTTGGTCAAAATCCCATGTTATAAGGTGCTATGCGGGCTGTTCAAGACAATATTGGCTGGTTAGACGGACAATGCTGACCTAAAATGCAAAATGTTTGCCCTCTCTCTCTCTCTCTCTTCACCGTTCACACATCTCAGACCTCAAATACATTAAATATTACCCTCATTCTTTATTTATCCTTGTAAGGTGAGGAGTTTGCATCTATGACTGTGAAACCTATTTAGGAAGTAACGTGTGCAAATTCCCTGCTGGTATTTAAAATGTCTTAAACAAACATCTTAATCACCATTCTTAAATTTAAGATGACAAAAACAAGAATCATTATACAGCCAAATGTGATTAGTAACGTCAGGCTCTGATTTCATTAAATAAACGTGAGCGCTGAATATTCAACGTCAAATCGCAGTGCTGTTGAGTGTTTTACAGGCTTGCTGTTTCAATCAATCAATGCAATGCATTTATTCCATTTATGCTTATGATCAGCTGCTGACAGTGTTTACTTTATGGTGTTTATATTACAAGATTTCTGTATTTTATCTCCCTTGTCTTTCTGAATGAGCAGCCAGCAACAGTAAAACATAGAATTTCTAAATAAGAGTCACTGTGTATTTCAGACTTGTTTATATTTAAAAGACTTGTATTATTTTTCCCTTTATTGGCTAACATTGCATGGGTTACACAATAAACTGTATCTACCATTTAATTTTGATGTAAACCCTAGTAGCTTCTGTCTGAGCAAACTTTTTCTAATACATTTAATATATAGATTTCGCTAGCATCGGCACAATAATCTGATTATAACAGTTCTATACAATTGCACAATTATTAAACACAATTTGTATCCCCTTATTAAGGAAAAACACTTTGTGACATTTTTATTGTTCTCTAAAGTTTTTTATTTATTTATTTATTTTATGCGCTCCTGTGATTGTTGGGAAAAACTAAGCCTGTGAAATTCCTGAAGATGCATTTATTGTTGTTCAGCAAATTTTCACAGCCAAAATCCAGTGGTTTCAATAGAAATCCAAGCGATGAAATATTTCTACCCATTAAAAATGTAGAACTTGACATAAATAGAATTTACTAAAATCTTAGAAAGCAATGTACATTTTAAAAATAAATTGTTTTCTAAGACTTCTCCATGAATTTAGGGGAAGCAAATTAAAATAATAAATATGTCAGCTTGCAACCTGCAAATTTTAAAGCTAGTTTTGTCTTTTTTTAAATCATTTTAAGTCATCTTGAGGCTCACTTGGAACCACTGCAATTAGACCTATTGGCCCACCAAATTTTGCAAATGTAAGCGCACATTCAGACATCTGAGCACAGAGCAGAAGCGCACCTGCTTTAGATCGGGCCGAGCGCTGTGAGACGCTGGAGCTCTGCCGCCGGACCGCCGAGCTGCTGTGGAGGGGTTTTCTGGGCAGACGGACGTGTGTGGAGACGGGTGAGAGGTCAGCGGCGCTCTTCTCCGGCCGGGACTGGGCCTTCTCTTCGCTGTCTGAATCCGTGTGCTGAGAGACCACAGTCTGACCTCCTGACCTGGGCTCATCTTCATCCCACAGACCGTAGCACTGAGGAAGAAGAGCGCTTTCACCTTTCCTGCTCACTTAACCCATTCAATCCCACAATAGTGACCGTAAAGAAGAATTTTCATTCATAAAGCTCTAAAAATGTTACTGACAGGTGTTTTAGTGCATTTTCTGCAAATATGGAAAAAATAAAGGGTCTCAATTAAATATGTGCAGTGTCACATGTTTAGTGCGAATTGTCACATGACCAAAGCAGTTTACTTCCTGTTTGCACCGTGAGATGATGATGAAGGCTGCATCAAAGCTCCAAAACAAAAGGCTAGTAAAGTATGTTAACATAAAGATATGACAAATATTTTTGGTCCACATTATCTTTAAGGTGTCTAGTATTAATATATGAATTCACAATTACTAAATTTTGTTGAGTGTGGTCATAGAATGAGTAAACATGTTGATGGTCACAATAGTGACCGGTGGGATAATAACTTTTTTTTTTTTTAATTTTTAATCTTAGTATACCCATTCAGTGTTGTATACTGTAAAAAAAAAAATTTTTTACCAGCTTCAGCAGATTTTTGAGTTTTCTCAACTTATTTTTGTGGGAGATTCTCAAATTGTTGTTGTATAAACTTAAACCGACAAGTTGAGAAAACTCAAAAATCTGCTGAAGCTGGTTGCCTTAAAATTTTAATTTGGCTCAACTTTTTTTTTTTTTTTTACAGTGTATAAGGGCTTTTATATGTATAATGTAACCATAGAATGTGATGATGACATTGATGAACTGCCTTTAACTGAAAATTGAATGTTTACTACTGTCCTTTTGCATTATTGACACATTATTTAATCAAACTGTATTGTTAAAATGCTATATAAATAACGGTGACCAGTTTAAAATGGGTTAATAACTGGGCGGAGATATATTAAAGCAATAACCCCCAAGAAGCCGTGGTTTACAGTGAATTTATAACAGCGTTGTTAGGCACGACGCGAAGCTGTAAACCACGGCTTCACAGGGCTTATTGCGTTTATAAAACGGTTATTCCACATATGTAGCAAGGTTTCACAAAATAAAACAAAGCAAATAAAATGTAATGATATTAATAAAAACATTATTCTTCCGCCAAACAATGTAGCTCCTCAGAAACGGTTGTGGTTGCAACAAAGTGGTTGCCGAGCAACACACAGACGTAAACAAAGGTGTATGTTACATTGTAATTTACAACAGCTTCGAACGCAGCTCAACCAATCAGAATCAAGGACCGGAACTATACAGTATACACATGATCCCACCGGTCACCATAAAACATTATTTCAAAGGGTTGCTAATGACACATCATTTTGATATTTTCATGTCTGAGCAAAATGTACGATTAAATGGATGAAGACACTACCTTCAGAATGGAGCGATGGAAGAAGAGCGCGAGGAGCTGGACCAGGTCGTAGTGGACGTAGCCCTCTTTCTTCTCCACACCGATGATGTTGGGCGGGTGGAAGGGTTTGGATTTGTCCAGCTCTATGCTCTGGTTAAACGGAAAGAAGCCAAACTGGAAGAAGTACTTGATCACTATGGTGACCTGCAGGTAGAAAATGAGAAAAAGATTACTTTGAGAAAGATCAATGCGACACGTTAACTATCAGACTAAAGCACAGGTTATGTGACATTTTATTAAGATTATAGGTTATGTGTATGTGGTCAGCTGGTCTGTGTTAATTAACTAAGTACTCACTAATCAACTTCTTTTTTGGGATCAACTTTTTATTGTCTATCAAATATAAACAATAATTGGAACAAACAATCAAGGAAGAAGGAATAAATGACACATTGACAATAATTTGACAAACAAGAAAGAATAAATAAATAAACACATACGTACATAAGCAAGAAAAAGGTTACATTATATAATCATTCCTTTACATAATCCAATATATTGGAGGAAAAATATTTCCAGGCATCGATGGTCCCAGGTTTGGCCTCATTCATTTGTGCTGTTGTATTCAATTCAAGTTTATTTGTATAGCGCTTTTTAAGACAATTATCAGATAAAAATCTGAAAATATTAAGTTTCTACATTATATTTAGGAGTAGGTTATTAGTGGTAACTGTGGCAGAAATGTACAGTAAAAAATCATGCAGTTAGTTACAAATTACACGTAATCAAACAGACGGTGAACACTATTAACTGCAATGATTATATGTTACGATTAAACTCTGTCGTACACTCACAAGTCACTATATTAAGGAGGCTATGAAACCAATATTTGTTTGCACACACGTGAAAAATCTGGCGTTTCTTGTCAAAAATGACGTGAACTTGTTTTCTTTCAATTCGCACAGGTTTTGTGTTTCTGATTGATCGTAGGCCTCATTGATCAGAGCTTATGCACCAGTTTTCGAGTGAAAAAAAAACATTATTTGTGGATAATTCTGTCAATATTTACTATTTAGGTTTAAGCTCAGATCAATGAGGCCTACGATCACGATTAATCGCATCCAAAATAAAAGTTTTTGTTTTACACAATATATGTATGTGTGCTGTGTATATTTATTATGTATATATAAATAAATACACACACATGCATGTATATATTTCAGAAAAAAAATGTTATGTTTATATATTAAATAAATGCATTTATAATATAAATTATATAAATATATACATGTAAATATTTTCAAAATATATACTGTATGTGTGTGCATTTATAAATATACACAGAACACACACATATATTATGCAAACAAAAACTTTTATTTTGAACGCGATTAATCGAGATGAATCGTTTGACAGCACTAGTAAACAGTGAAATAAATGCATTGCTCATTGTTTATTAATGTTAATATTGTTTATTAACATGTTTGTAATTCTGCATAATATTGTTATTACTATAGTGAGTGGATTAACACATGTAACAAGGACACTGTACCCAAAACATATCATCGAGACACCTGACTATCAATGCTCAGTCTGCGGTGTGAGATGCGGTACCTCGGTGTAGACGATGGCCGTCATCCAGAAGCGTTTGCTGGGCCGGGGAACCGACAGCATGGCCCAGAGGAAGATGAGGATGGGCAGCACCAGCGTGGCCACCGATGCGGAGATCATGTGGTTGAGGATGATGACCAGGTAACACACCATCTCAGAGTGAGCCACCAGCATGTTATAGAGAGCGTAGCAGAGCTGGAGGAACTGCGGCTGAGAGTGGTAGAAATGCTCAGACGCCTCCAGCTCCTCGTCGTAGAACATCCTGACGGAGAAGAGCATCAGTATATAAAACAGATTGTGTACTTTTGAAGTGTACTTTCACATACAGGGCGACTTGTCACACTTTTTCATTTCTAATATTTAAAAATATTTACATAATATATTTACATAATATGTAATATGTACACACATAAATAGCCTTGTTTTAAAAACATAATGTAAAATAATTTAACCAATTGGGTCTTAAAATATTATAGTTACTCTTAAAGAATTATTTATTATAAGTATTGTTGGAAATAATAATGCATAATGTGTTGCAACACATGAATCAAATGTTATATGATTGTATTTTTACATACACTACTGTTCAAAAGTTTGGGGTCAGTAATTTTTTTTTAATACTTTTATTCAGTGAGGACACATTAAATTGAACAAAAGTAACAGTAAAACATTTATAATGTTACAAAAGATTTCTTTTTCAAATAAATGCTGTTCTTTTGAACTTTCTATTCATCTGTGAATCCTGAAAAATAAAATGCATCACGGTTTCCACAAAAATATTGTGCAGCACAATGTTTTCAACATTGATAATAATCAGAAATGTTTGTTGAGCAGTAAATCAGCATATTGTAATGATTTCTGAAGATCATGTGACACTGAAGACTGCAGTAATGATGCTGAAAATACAGCTGCGCACCACAGAAATAAATTACAGCTTAACACATATTCACACAGAAAACAGATATTTTAGATTTGAATAATATTTTATTGTATATGTAATCAAATAAATGCAGCCTAGGTGACTTCTTTCAAAAACATGAAAAATCTTACCAAATCCAAAACTACTGAATGATAATGCTTTTGAAAAGAAGAATAAAACTATTTTGTAGACACAGTCTAGAAGTCTCACATCAAGGTGATCTAAGGTGTTTAACTGCGGTCACCTGCTCTTCAGCAGCTCGCTGGCGGTCAGCTGATGGCTCGTTGAGAGCAGTGTGTCGGCGCTCTTCTCATCGTCAGGGGTTTGTATCCTCAGCCTCCTGCCCTCGGAGCGTCCCGCTGAGTCCAGGCCCGTGGCTTTGCTGTACGAGGGAGGGATGTCCGCGGCTCCCGGAGGCGGCAGCTCTGAGGTGCTGATCCAGAGTTTGTCTGGATGCTCTGGAAGCTCCCGCTGGATCTCTGCCTCCTCGACGGTGTCGCTGGTGCCCTGCCGCGAGTACAGCTCACTGCCAGAGGAACACACACCATACAGTGAGGTTGTGATTCATGTGAATAACCACAAGGGGGAAGCACCATCCCACTTTACCCAGAAAGACCTGAAGGCGTTCAGCATGGACCACTGGCATAAAACCAGTGTTGGAAAGGTTACTTTGGAAATTTAATAGGTTACAGATTACAAGTTACCCTATCTAAAATGTAATAAGATGTGTAACTAGTTCAATTACTTTATTAAAGTAATGCAACTGATTACTTTTGATTACTTGTAAAAACATGTAAAGCAGGCAGGGTTGACCTTACAGTAGTATTCAACACTGATTACTGTCACTTTCGCAATCCTTTATCCCTTGAATTAAGATTATAATAATTTAATTTTAAAGCACAGCCACCACAAAATCAGACTTGCTTCTGAGGTTAAATACTGATTTAAAACCATAGCAAGAAACAGTTTAGTAGCTGTGATACTGTTTTTGAAATCAAATCTATGCATAGTTATGACTGGAAATACTGGCATTTAACAATGGCTTGGGGAAAACAAAAATAAACGGTTAATATTAATTAATTAATGTCCTAAACTCCTGAAACATTGATGTCTCATGTATTAGAGCAGTCACTGCAATTAATGAAAGAAATCAATTAAATCTGTATGTATCTGTAATTTAATTACACATTTTTCTCAGTAACTGTAACTGATTACAATTGCATTCATTTTGTAATTAAATCACGTAATTTAGTTACATGTAACTAGTTACTACCCCAAACTGCATAAAACACAGCATGCTGCCACCTGTTTATTTAGGGACGTGAAACAGCAATATACAGAAATAAACATTTAAGGCAGTATGCTACATTGTTGCTGTCACATGACCTCGTGCACTGCATGTTGAACGCATTACACAAAGAAAATATCCTTATACGAAGAAAATATATTTCCTTATATATTAATGAATAACATATACAATTATTCAATGCATTTCAAAAATATACAGAATAATATATTCTCTTTATATTTGACAATATATTACATTTTAAAAAATCCACCCATTATGTTGCCATGACTTTTAAAAGATATCCAATTGTCCAAATATCCTAAACTTTTAATATTTTAATATGAATATCTTTATTTAAACCCCAGCATTACTTCACGAAAGAGAAATTCAATCATAGTCTCGATTTAGTTTTTTCCACCACTCACAATTGAGTTTATATCATACAATTAACTCTTTTTTTCCCAATTTGTGAGACAAACTCAGAATTTTAAGATGTTAAATCACAATTAAGAGTTTATAACTCATAAAGATGATATATAAACTCATAATTCAGAAGAAAATATAGTATTGCAAGAATTTTGTTTTTTTAATTTTAATATAAAAAGTAGCAATTACCCTTATTTTTTAATTCTGTGGCAGAAATAGAAAACTCTGAGAAACTCTGAACTGTGATTTTTTTTATATCTCACAATTCTGACCCTTTTTTTATTAGAAATGCAAGAAACAAAGTCCAAATAGTAAGATAAAAAGTTGCAATTACCTTTTTTATTTGTGTTATTCAAACTGTGTGAGATAAATTAACAGCACCTCATCAAACACCACAGATGAATAACAGACTGATCCACCATGCATTACGAATCTAATTCGTGTGGCGTTGTGACTGAATTCACTCTGAATATCTGTGTCAAGAGGCATTGTGCTTTGGCTGTGTGTGAGCAGAAGGTTCTGGAAACACTGTCTGTCTGTCATCACAGGGCTACAGTAACCATCCACAGCTGTGTGTGTGTGTGTGTGTGTGTGTTAACGCTCAGGACAGATTCGTTTACACACATAATAGAGTCACCTGCCTCCTAACAGGTAATGACAGAAAGCCCCGGAGCTGTAATTACACAGAAACACAGAGCGGATGGTGGAGGCTCATACCTGGACGCTGCACTGTCTGCAGACGACGACTGCACATCTACACTGAGCAGGCGGCAGAGTCTGGGTCGAGCTCGCTGGCTGGTTTTGAGAACGCGCTCGCTGGTTTCTTCAAGCTGGTCCAGTGTAGACTCAAACAGCACAGTGGACTGTGTGTACACACTACAGAAAACACACAGACGAGAACCAGATTCACGATCCACTTACAATAAATAGCATGTCATTAGCATGATTTGTTTAATACGGCACCTTTCAGGTGTCATGAAAACACTATGGTATAAGAATATGGTAATAAAGTGCAAAAACTGAGCATGGAATTCCTATGGCTTTACTATGGTACCATGGTTTTCTTTGTAAATAGCATGGTATATAAATACAGTCATCGAACAGTACTGTGGTATTTCAAAGTGCAAGAAATAATATGGAAGTAATAGGATTTTACTATGGTACCACAATATTATTTTAAATGTAAATAGCATTATATATTAATATAGTAATTGATCAGTACCATGGTATATCAAAGTACAAGAAGCAATATGGAATTACTACAATTTAATACAGTTTGTTATTGTGATATTACCATATTTTCAGATATGCACCATGGTAATACCATGGTATTTTTTAAGGTAATTTGAAATGCCATAATATACAGACACATTACTGTTCAAAATTAAGTATTAACTTTTTTTTTTTTTTTTATAAATGAACACTTTATTTTTTAATCAAGGATGCATTACATTTATCAAAAGTGTCAGTAAAGACATTCACAATGTTACAAAAGATTTCTGTTTCAAATAAAAGCTGTTCTTTTGAACTTTCTATTCATCTGTGAATCCTGAAAAATAAAATGCATCACGGTTTCCACAAAATATTGTGCAGCACGACTGTTTTCAACATTGATAATAATCAGAAATGTTTGTTGAGCAGTAAATCAGCATATTAGAATGATTTCTGAAGATCACGTGACACTGAAGACTGCAGTAATGATGCTGAAAATACAGCTGTGTCACAGAAATAAATTACAGTTTAACAGATATTCAGATAGAAAACAGTTATTTTAAATTTTAATAATATTTCACTATGTTTATTGTACTTGTGATCAAATAAATGCAGCCTTGCTGAGCAGAAAAGACTCCTTTAAAAACAAAAGCAACAGTGAACAGTGTAAATATTAGTACCACCGAAAACATCAACTTAAATCATGCTATTATTATGTTTTATACCAAATTGGCCATATTTAGACAGCATGTTTAGACATTTTTTAGTTTTTTAAACTAGCATAGGAATCTGATGATTTGGCGCCGGTGAGACAGAAGGGTGTTGTTGAAATCTGGCACACTGAGCCCTTGGCAAACACCTTATCTGCAGTGTGCGCCTTACACTGCGTGTAGCGAGAGTAAAAATAAGTCTTCCTGCAAAATAACAGGCTTCTACACTGAACTAAGCTGCTCATTTGATGAGAACAGTGTCTGATTTACAGTCACTAAAAAAGCTGATATTCAAAGGAAAGTGCTGCTCAGGTCATAATTTTATACACCAGTTTTTTTACTATTAGACATCTAGTCCTGACTTGGTCTTGTGCTTATCAGGCGCATTTTAATGTGCAATAAAGTGCAAGAAGATGCAAAAGAGAACTCAATTCAGCACTCATACAGTTTTCACATCCACAGCATGAACACAGAAAGCTGTGTTGAGTTCTCTTTCACGTCTTCTTGAACGGACAAATACACTCAAAATTATGTCAAAATATCCTCATAAACACAGTCGGTCTTAAGTGAAAGTAAACAGTTGAGGAAAAACAAACGTGTGTCGGTATATTGGAGCGATGCATTAGGTCTTAAAGTGACAGCAGCCTAATATTCCTGCTGATGTCTGTGCCATTAATGTTAATCAAAAAACAAAAGAAAAATAAAATCACTCACTGATCTGTTATCACTTTAATAAGGTTTATTTTATTTATGAAAAGAAAACTATTTAGTGTCATTTTACATTTGATTACATTTAATTTCAATTTCTGTACCTGAATTTATTTGTGATACTTTTATTGCTTGTCTTTAATAACGTTTGGCATCTATATTAGTTAGTCTAGTTGTTTTTGCTGTGGTATATGTGTCCCTGCAGCACAAAACCAGTCATAAGCAGCACAGGCATATTTGTAGCAATAGCCAACAATACATTGTATGGGTCAACATTATTGATTTTTCTTTTATGCCAAAAATCATTAGGATATTAAGTAAAGATCATGTTCCGTGAAGATATTTTGTAAATTTCCTACCGTAAATATATCAAAACTTCATTTTTGATTAGTAATATGCATTGCTAAGAACTTCATTTGAACAACTTTAAAGGTGATTTTCTCAATATTTAGATTTTTTTGCACCCTCAGATTCCAGATTTTCAAATAGTTGTATCTCAGCCAAATATTGTCCGATCCTAACAAACCATACATCAATGGAAATATTATTTATTCAGCTTTAAGATCATGTATAAATCTCAATTTCGAAAAATTGACCCTTATGACTGGTTTTGTGGTCCAGGGTCACATATTTGGTATATAAACCATATTGTGTTGTTTAGGCTGCTGATTTTTGTTCGTGGCATTCAGCTGCAATAGAATGCTTTGCAAAAAAAGACAAATAATATACATGTTTCATATCTAAAAATCTGACGTCTTTTTTGCACTTGAAAATGGGAATCATTAAGAATCTGAATAAATAAGCAGAATCTGCTAAAATTCAAACAATACCCAAACCCTACAACTAAGCCTTTACTAAACACAACCTCCGTCATACTTCAGCTCCCAACACACTTCATTCCTGCAGAGAGCTTTAATGGAAGACATGTCTCCTGGTTAAGAAAACAAAAGAGTGGTTTTCTTGGAGATAAAATCAACTCTGAGACTTTCTGGATTAGTCATTGAGTAGACACTGGGAGGCATGAAAAAATATTATTTAAACTTTCATAAAGCTGAAAATAACAATTCAATTACATGCATAAATTAGTACAAATTAATGCATCAATTTTCCATGTCTCAAACAGATCTAGAACGCATTGAGTGGAGTTTCCTCACCTGGACAGGTTTTCTCTGGAGAGATCGGACTCGTCGCCGTCCGTCCTGTAAGCCTGGCTCCGCAGAGGGCTGAAGTCCGAGTACTCGTCCTCAGTCCGGTCCAGGCTGGACTCAGCGGACGCTGGCCTGCACATCTGCCTCTGGTAGTACGTGTGGATGCTGTCCCGCGAAGGAATGTTCCCCTGCAGGGCAGCAGACGAGGTGTTAAACCTCAAGGTTTACAGTTCTGTCCGTTCCAAGCATGATGCTCGTTATTCATGTGAAGTGTAATTATAGCATTGGTGCTAATACTGATTCTGCACACGATTCCACGAAGTCCAATGCGATTCAATGACACTTGTTATTTTAGTATTATTTATATACTATTATTACACGGCTCTCAGAAATGCTTGATTCTGATTGGTCAGTCATGACATTCCGAGGTCATTTATTCACAAACGCAGCATTTTGAGTCTTCAGATCAGATGACAACCAGCTGGAAGTACATTATCCCTTACTTTTAGTACTTATTAATATTTTTAATTAGCTTTTATTTTTATATTTTTTGTTTTCTTTTTCTTTTAAAATTTTAGTAATGTTGTTATTTGCTTTTGTCAGTTTTAATATTTTTTGATTATATTTTTTAAATATTTCTATTTACCTAGGTAAATAGAAATATTTAAAAAATATAATCAGTTTTTACTTACTTTAATTTACTAATTATTACTTCAGTTTATAACAGTAATCTGCTAGTGCAACATATCTCATTTTATTTAGATATGTATTCTTTGGTATTTTAAATTTTTCATCTAATACTTACTTTTTTTTTAATCGAATATTTTATTATATTTCAGCTTCAACTGAATTACCAAAAATTATTTGTTTCGCAAGTATGGATATATGCATACTTGAATGAGAAGCTAATTTCAATTACATATTTTAAAGCTTGAAATGTATTGTGAAAAAGGTATATATTAATTTAAAAAAAATTATAGATTATATTTTAATACATTTTTTAATTATTTTATTAGAATGTTTTATCACATTAGATTTCCATTATTTTTCTAATAATAAAATCACAGTTTTATTAATATTTTACATTTTGCATGCCATTTCTGAACACTGGCATGTTAACAAAATCTGCATTATTAAATTATTACATCATAACATAATGCAATAAAGTTTCTTAATTTTAAGTTGTTGCTAAAAGCTAAAAAACAGTTAAAATAAGCATAAAAAATAAATAAATAAAAAATAAAGACTTATAACATAAATAGGAAATAAACAAAGATCATGTGTCATATGCAGCCAGTAACACATGATAAAATACAAATGCAGATGCAGGCCAATCAGCAGCACTCTAGAGTGATTTCTCATGCCAGCACTACCTTCTTGACCTCATGAGTGAGCATGCAGCGCTCGATGCGCAGGACGGTGGAGATGTCGATGTGCTCCTGGCCGATGGAGTTGAGCCAGGCGGTGAAACTGTCCAGCAGGGCCAGGAAAAGCACCCAGGAGAACTTCACGATGTTAAACACTCGCTTCAGGATGTTATCTGGAGCGGAGAGATACAGTTGTGGTCAAAAGTTTACAGCTCCCTTTTCAGAATCTGCAATGTTAATTATTTTACCAAAATACGAGAGATCATACAAAATGCATGTTATTGTTTATTTAGTACTGATCTGAATAAGATATTTCAAATAAAAGACATTTACATATAGTCCACAAGAGAAAATAATAGATGAATTTATAGTAATGACCCCGTTCAAAAGTTTACATCCCCTTGATTCTTAATACTGTGTTGCTACCTGAACAATCCACAGCTGTGTTTTTAGTTCAGTGATAGTTGTTCACGAGTCCCTTGTTTGTTCTGAACAGTTAAACTACCTGCTGTTCTCCAGAAAAATCCCCCAGCTCCCACAAATTCTTTGGTTTTCCAGCATTTTTGTGTATTTCAACCCTTTCCAACAATGACTGTATGATTTTGAGATCCATCTTTTCACACTGAGGACAACTGAGGGACTCATATGCAACTATTACAGAAGGTTCAAACGCTCACCGATGCTCCAGAAGGAAAAACCATGCATTAAGTAAATTTAACTTATTTTGTCTTCTGGGAAGCATGTAAGTATCTTATGTAGCCTCTGAAGGGCAGTACTAAATGAAACAGAAATAAGATATTTAGGCAAAATAAGAAAAATGAACACATCTCCATTGTGTTCAAAAGTTTTCACCCCCTTTTGACCTCAACTGTATGCATGGTGATGCATATGACGATTGTAACTCATAATATGAGGATGCTTTTGAAGTTGGTCTCACCTGGACCTTCAGATACCTCCTCCTCTGTGACACCTTCCTCCTGATCTCCTTCCTCAATGGCCACATGCACTGCAGATGATGGAGAAAAAAAATACAGTGTAATAAGCACATGATAACCATTTCCCTATTTGTTACCAGGGATTTCTGAATAAATTAAGCAGTATCAATGTCATGAAATCACTAGTCTGTTTTGATCTAAAGGTCAGAAGCTATAGCTTACATGAATAAAAATCACAAACATGACACTTGTAAATTAAATAATTACAGATTTATCCAGTAATATTTAATATATTTGTGACCTGTGCTGGCAAAATGAGTCATAATGAGCTAATGATCAAAAACGAGTTATTTTTATTTTGACATTATCTATTAATATTCCTTCAAAATGAAGTATGAGTTGAAGTCGATATTGTCAGCAAAGTCAATTTTGAGAAAAATCGAGTTTAAGTTTTCTGAAGCAAGATCACATTGCATCTTTTCCTCCAATTATTTTCTTAATAATAATTACTATATTAATAATGACAATATAGCTATTTATTTATTTTATCTTTGTTGTTATAAATAAGAACAGATGTAAAAAAAATAACAAATATAAGAAAGAAACAAGTGTATAGTGAATTACTTTTTTCATTCATTTTCATTTCATCTAAACGAAAGCATTCAA